>NC_051139.1:2655125-2687831 GCF_014839805.1 Manduca sexta
GTTACAAACTCGTTGAATAATAAAATCAGACGAAGTGATCGGATCAAACCAAGCAGTTTGATTAAGAATGGAAGGTTATTGATTTGCAAGAGATTAGTAGCAGATATGACATAAGACAACCTTGTTTTTAAAGATATTACGGCGTTTTACTATGAAGGATAAAACAATTTATCAAAAAAAAAAAAAACTTGAGGAATTCTATGAGTATCCTCATGTTATTTAGAGTGAAAAAGAATAAATTTTGCTGTTTTAAAGAAAAAGTAATCGACTTCAGACTACTAAAAATACAGCATCTCTATTTACAAAATTTCATTTTGCGCGATATACTTGCAACATAATTTTAGGAACGTAATAATATCATTCTCAAATTTTATTACTGCTGTAACATAAGATATAAATGTACTATGTATTTCATTCACAATTCCAGGTCTGCCAAGCGAAACTAAATTACTATTGGAATTATATTTCTGTAGAACAATTGCCAACAGCCAAGGTAGACAACTGGGCAATTGATGGATATCCCGAGAAATACAAACCGTTTTGGCCGAGGTCTTTGGTAATGAGACAACCGTGAGAGTAATTGGGCATCGGCATGATAAATTGGACATGTGAGATGCGGATCCATTTGGAGCTGGGTGATATTTCGAGCAGAGAACGTCACGGTTTGTTCCATTGGCGAATGGACACCTGGAACGGTTGTTTACGATGTGGCTTTGGATTCCGGGACCGTGTAATAAGCTGTTTTATTGATTTATGCATAGGACTGTAAAGTTGTTTGTGCAAATGTATAAACACATTTTTATGAAAGGAGAGGTAAGAAGATAGATACTTGCGAAGTCGCCCATAAACGCCCAAATCTATGGAGATATGGTGGATACGTTGCCAGTGTTTATGGGTTATTTAAGTCTCCAGCTTAGTAACTCTCCGTATCAAATGCATACTTCTATTACATAGCATATCCCATCCGTAAAGTAAGAAATTATAGCACATTATTGACCAATAGCAAAGCATATTTGTTTGTATTTATAAGGACTGGAATCATGCCTTGGGCGCTAGTTCTTAATTTATTATCTAGTTAAATATAATTGGAATTAATAACGACATAGACAGAGATATCGACGCGGTTCATCACACTTAACAGAGGTGGTAGTTTACTTAGTATGCAATTATTTTTCTTTGTTATATAAGAGTAGGTAATATACTTTCCTGTAACTTTTAATACAATTAAGAATAGTCTTGTATATTAAGATAAATATCCAGGAACACGAACATAGCTCTGACACCCGCGATATATGAGGAATTTGTTTTAGGACTGATACAAATATTCGTATCAACTTAACTATTTGTTCAAGATCCGATAATGATAAATGTGTTTTTCTCAGCATATCATCTTATTATAGAACCAAGATTTAATTAATGCTTTTACACATTTATCAAGGCATAGAGACATAAGTAGGTCTCTTATGCGAGAAGCCATCTGAGTAGACCACCGCGTTGTTGTTATAGTAGATTTTTTTTTTGGTACGCCATGGTTTTCACCGGGGGTACCCTGCTAATGGTGTACAAGCGTTCCCCCGGCTTAGCAACCATGGCGCTCCTTTAGGGATGGGAGAGAGGGTTTATGGAATAGGGGGAGGGGAAGAGTTTTACTCATTGTGCTATTATTTTTACATTTACATATATCTGTGACGTTGACGATGATATTTGTGCCTTGTGCGTGCGACTGAGGTTATGTTGGTGGATTTCTCTTTGCCCTATAAATTTATGATTCGTAGTGGTGTAGAGTTAGTTACTGTTGATTGGCAGTTGTAAGGTTTACCATCAGCCCCTACATTTGACTTGTCAGTTCCAAAATTTAGTTATACAATGTAAAGTCGCGTGCATAACTAGTAAAGAGCTATCCCTTACTGCATGTCATCATACTTGGCAACGTTGACTATGCGACAAATTACTTCTTATTTATTATTAGGAACATATTTCAGCGTCTGGTACACACTCAATAATAATCAATTATTATAAATATAGGTTATGACAAATTACTGTTTGTTTGTTGTGTTGTGGACTAGTTTGATTAACTTTGCCTTTATTAAGGTAATTTCGACTATGTGCTGGTGGTAGGATATATTTTATATATAGATAGCGACCATCGTACACTAGGTGTTAAAACCCGCCATAGTTGCCCACGTAAGCGTGTCGCATTCCAGAATTAACCTATGTATACCCATTAGGGTGGAGCGTCAATTTTTTTTTTATATTTTCGATGTTGAATAGCACTATAAAGTTGCATATCACACTCAATAATATAAAAAATATATTAAAAAAAATATTGGAACCTATTTTTAGCCCTCTACCGACGATTGAAGATCACGAAAAATCGTCAAATCGAGATATTTTTAGATATATCATATAGCAAGAAGTAACTATTACTTATATTGTTAGGTAACTTATAATATCTTTAATCACTATATTTATATCTATAAATAGTCCGTACATTGAAAAATTAACAACTGAGCAATAAAAACACAACGTCAATACAAACAAAATAAACTATAATTGCGGTTACAAGAGAACATATTGCTTTAATAATTGAACCAGGATCACCCTATTTAGGGCATAAAACTACATTGTGTGGTACTGGAAAAGCCGAATGCGGATTCAATACACTTGTTTTTACTAAAAATCATATAAATTTAAACAATTCGTTGGCTATTGGAAGCGACCGAACTGCTACAAACACTGGTTAGAACGGTGGGGTGAATCGTTTCGCATTGGCATAAAATAAAATACTTTATTTATCACGTAGGCGAATAAAGTTACACTTATGATACGTCAAAACAATGTATAAGAATAATTATAATTATTACTTCTAAATAACAATTAAAATTAATTATATAACTATGGTCATTTTAAATTAGGGAAAAAATTTATAATTAATACAAGGTACAAACCGAAGCAACCAGCTCGGCTGGCAGGTAGGGGGAATAAAAGCATAACGTGTCGCGATCCTCACCGGCGAGGACATGAGCCCTAACCTAGCTAATCTACTAGCCTTTCGCTGGCTACTTAAGTGATGACTACCCGAAGAAGAATGACAGAAAGAAACTCCGGGCTTACGTTGTCATCAATTGTTCTGTACATCTTTTGTATTTTTTTTCCAGGTCTTTTTTGTAATTAGGCAGACCACTGCACTGGTTTATTTATCTACTACATGCGAATGGACTATCCTTTCGGCAATTGTTTATAAAATTTGATGGAGCAACCAGCGGCCCTCAACTCTATTCCGGGCCAATAGGGAAAGCATTGGAAAACTTTACTGATCTTCCTGTCACTGAGTTTTCTGCTATACCGTCAAACGTGCCTGTTTTTCTGAAGGAAACTGAAAATAGTCTGTGTATATATTAGAAATACCAAATGTGTCAAGCTATAAGTAGCGGCTCATATTCTCAAGGCTTGTCTAACAGAAATCTAGGAAAAATAGCTCATTGAAAATGTTTAACAACGACTAACAGAATCTCAAGACAATATGTAGCGTCATCAAAGCCTTCTTCTCAATTAATTAAATTCATGTAACACATTTTATAAGTTTATTTCCCTGTCTGGTTTTGTATTATGAAAGAAAGTTCGTTTACACAAGGGCGAATCCACATCTACAAATGAATAGAATTTTTCCGATGTTTGATCGCTGACATTAAAAAGATTATTGATCCTGTTATATAAAGAAGTTGATTTTTTATGTTTATCTAACATAAAATCGCGCGCAATTATGCCATATTTTAAAACAAAAACCATTTTAAAGTACACAAAAAATCTGAATAATTTACGCAATTTTTCACGATTTTGTTATTTTTGGCTTTCAATTTCATATTGATTTTTCATATTTTTCCCTCAATAAAGAATTCAGTTCGTAGTATTAGTATTTTATGTTTAAGTTTACGCTAAAATATGATAGATTACTGATTTTGATGTTATTTTGTACAGATTTAAAAAATATCTTATTTAATGTATTTTTGAAAGTTTGACCTAAGGTAGAGGGCTAAAAAATATGTCAAAAAAATAAAATAAAAATATATTTACATACAATTTTGCCATATGCAACTTTCGACAGGTGTTCAAAATCGATTTGATGACTTTTTTTTTCCTCCATACTTTGACGCTCCACCCTAATACCCATGGAACAATAATCATAATTTTACAAAACAATTTTCTTCAAAATATAAAACATTCCCTTGCTATGTATCGCTGTACTGCACCGGTTCCTGGTTCGAGTGCTCCTACAAATACACTACAACACCTTAACATACACTACCACACCCACACCGTATCAGTATACACACATTTTGTTCATACAACATATATTCATCACTCACATTCTCGTTGGGTTTTACAGGGTTTTTTGCATCAATATTACCTACTTTCTCACACTAATGGATAGAATATGTCTAAAATTCTACCACATATGAATAGCTGTAGTATATGTGGAACCGGGGTTCCAACAGGCCGGCATAATTGTGTCGACTGACGACGGGTAATCATGTCTCGTCAGTTCTATTGGACCCCACTCCACTTATCATCAGGTACAGTGGGGACACTTTGCCGTGCATATAAAACAAAATATTATTTAACATTATAGTTGGCGGATTGGTGCCAACTTTGGATACAAATTACACGTAATTATCACATAATTATTCTGGAATTTACTATAGTATAATTTGTAACTATTCAGTTTGCAGGGAAGGTTCAGATGTAAACAGCAAGCGATCAACATTTAGAAATGTCAGTTTATATCAAAATACTGCGTATTAGAGACAGATAATTAAAACAAGAACACTGATTTTAACTAACGATCACTGTTTGGTCATTTCTTTCTTAAAACAATAAATTTGTAGTTCAGCGATCAAATACTAATTAAAGTGATTACTGGTTGAACTTATACAACCGAAGTAGTGAACATCATAAACTATAAGTTTGATTCGAAAGGAAAGGACCAGTCCATACAAATAATCCCCTCTAACCAAACTCATCGCCATAACAATAATATTTACAACCTCACCACTCCAATGTATGAGAGTAAACATATTTATTTATATTTTGTTAAACAAAAATACAGGACTCCAGATGTCATAACAGGAAGAAATGTAAAGCCAAATGTGAAGACTGTGGAGAGCGGTTTACGGTCGACCTGGATTACTCTCGCTCTTGGCACCGTATGTGCTGATGAAGGGTTCATTATCACGAATATTTTATAGGAAATTACAATGTAAGCTTTTGTTTACTCGAAGAAGGCATTGAGGAGTGTAATATACAAAGATATTAAACATTACAGTTAGGTAATACACGAATTTGTTTGTAGAAGCTAAACTTTGTCAATAATGTACCAATTCTAAAAAGTAAGTATTCTACGATTCTAAAAATTTATCCAGATACAGAAGAGTATTATTCTGGATTTGCTTTGATCACTATAGTTCGCGGAGCATACTAAACATAGGCGGTGCCCCCAGTCTAAATCTAAGGATAACATAGCTCTGCAACTATTAATATTCAGATTTTATTTAATACTAGGTTTTTCCCGTTACGATTACCCCTCGACAATCGACACAATTATGCCGGCCTGTGAGAACCGGATATACACAGCTGATCCCGGGACGCGACACACTTACGTGTAACACTATGACGGGTTTTAAACACCTTGTGTACGGTAGTCGCTATGCGGGCGGATATTAATTATTTCCTACCGCCAGAGTGAATATCATTGCAAATATTTTCAATAATTTAATTCAGACAGAAATATTTCTGCTGCATTTAAAATTATCCACACGTAAAGAGTTTATTACCTCGTTAAGCACCGTGGCAATTTGCACCCACTCGCGGTTACTCCTCATTACATTCATATTTATAATTAGATGTTATGGTACATGCGCAGGCTCTAAAAGTTCCTATGAACCTGGCCACAATTTTGCTAAGGTAAATATTGTTTCTTATTTGTAGGCGTTTGTGTTAATTAGGTTCTGTCAGGAAATCGATTTGCTTCGGCTTCGATTTAAGACTATACTTTACATACTTTTATTATAATGGGAATTTCACACAAATTACACGATAAGGGATCGTTCTCAAGCTAAAAACACCGCGTCATTTTTGACATTCTGAAAAGTTTGTGTCTTTTACATAAAGAAGGAACATCACCTTCAATATAGAATTTAAAGAGATTAGAATTATAATTTCGTTATAATTACTTGAATAGGACAGTGCCCAAGCAATTAACGCATGAAAGATTACTTTACTTTTTAATTCGGCGGAGTTAGATATGCGGCGAAATGCAGTTCACGAACTAGACATTACTATCAACTCGTAAATAAAATAATATTAATTGCAGAGTAAGTAAAGGCAATAATTAATCAAATTTATAAGCAGTTTATCTACAGCAAGGTAGCTTGAAAATAACTATTTTCCTTTTTATTCCGAGGTCGGCCATACATACGGTAACTTACCATTGTGGGTGTTTATGGAATAATGATATTTTACTCTCCGATGCTCTACTTGTTCGTTTGCTTACGCTATTAAAAATATATTTCGATCCTTATATCAAATATATTTATTGGAGTCATTACAAACCTCTTCAGAATTTCCTGTAAAATGGCTAGGGGATCTAATAAAAAAAAAAAACTTCTAAGGTTGAGAAAGTAAATGGAGATACCTAAAGACGTTAAAAAATTATTTGTACCACGCACTTCATTAGACATTTTTGGGGATTTTTTTTATCAAAACATTGTTGATACATCAAGATTAAAAGGTTCTGCGATTCTGTTGGAACACCTATACATAGTGCAAAATGCAACACTGAAAAAATTCCCTATTAAAATAATTGACTTTCGTCATATCCACCTTGTCTTGTTAAAATTAAATTTGAAGACCCCTGAATATATGATGAAGACAACAGAGAGGTAATTATCTAGCTATGATTCATTTTATTGATAACACGTAAGACAATAAAAACAATGACGAAGATAGTCGTAAGGAAACCGCAAATGATGCGTCTTAATTCAACTGCTAAACCATTGAGTTGTTATGTTTGAATTCCATTATCCGTGAGTCAACTAGAAGATCCTTTGCCAAACTACATTTGATGCCAATTGCCAAATGGTGGATCACTGTCATTTTTTTCATCCATTTCTAATGACTTGAAGCGCCACCGATATTTTGAATGGAGCTATTAGAAAAGAATGTGTAAATATTAAACAGATAATAAATAACATCTTCTTGTACAAAACGTTCGCGACATTACAATTCTCTTATTATGTTGGGTATGGACTACCGAAGACATATTTAATACGTGTATACAGTTTTATCTGCAGCATAATAAATTACGTTAGCACCATTGTCGCACAGTTACAGTATATGAAGTAACAACTAGGCTTATGGATTCGCGCGGTTAATGATTCTCTTGTCCATTTTTAAATATTGTCTCAGCAGTTGCTCCTGTAAGTGTTTAAAGGTGTTAAATACACCATCAGATGACCATAATAAAGGTGGGTTCATTTGTTTGAAAAATGACGGTACCGACCCGATCGCGCCTCTTTGGGCAGAGAAAATCTGACCACAACTCCCTCTACAAATAAACTCGTCATTGGAAAAAATGCATGAACTACTCACTGCCTCCTAGCTGCGAGAGAGGTCTGGTCTCTTTCGAGGCTGTGCTTCTCTTGCAACACGCGCGCCGGCACGTATCCCTGCCGCGTGCGCAATTCCCCGCCTTGCACATCTTCTATTACTCGTACCAACCATCTACAACAAAATATTTCAAGCTCATAAATGAAAAAAAATGTGAGAGTGATGAAAGTTTTGGATAATAGGGGACGTATAATGGAAATTTAGTTTCCATTGTACGTGCTAAACAGTGAAGGTAACAATAAATTATGTGTATTTATTTCTATTTGAAAACTATAATGCATAGAATTCAGACAGCGTTACATAATACTTGCAGAAATTTTATTAATTTAACAAATATTATAATATGTTGCACTACTTAAACGCAAAAAATAAAATAAAATTCAAGAACCCGCCAAAACGCGCAACAATGTACAATATTTTCTTTATTCTTTTGAAATTAATAGGCAAAGGAATATCGTTCATACAACCCTGTAATAGATATTTTTGGTAAACCGATGATACTATTCAACTGTCATCTCTAATAGGTACGGAGATTTCTCAAAATAAACATTTTACAGCATTGTTTTCAATTATAAGGTATCTCTTTGATATCTATTTTCCGCAAGAAAACAAAAAACGAATTAGTTAACGTCATCACAACGCCTTTTCGCAATTTTGCCGTCAATCCCGTGATGGGGAAATGACGCATTTTATAAGGGACAATGACCGGTCACCAGCCTAGACTACGGCCTAGATCTGTGTCTAGATTTTAATGGAACAATCAATGTCCAAAGTGAAATATGGCACAGTTCCACGCTGTAAAGTTTTCATTTTCTATAAATTTATTTTTACTATTTTTGTGAAGCGTTAGGTATTGAATTTAGATAATACCCTCATGCATAACAAGTTGATGAACAACGCATAAATCTCGTATAAAATAGTTATTTGCTGTATTGTTATTTTTGACGTGACACGAATGGAAATTTAAAAAAATCAACTAATAGTCTATTGAGTATGTAGTCATCCAAGTGCATTTTATATAATGTCATAAGGCCTATATAACTGTCTAGATTTTAAGATTACGGAAAGATATTATATATTGTTTTATTTCTTACAATGACATTCCAAAACTATTTTACAGAATATTTTAAACATCGATACATAATATGTACTACGTACTTTTAAAAGTAGAAATTACTATCGAATTTAAGGGGTCTTTATCCTTCCTAAACAGTATTGCATAACCTCTCTTTTATCGATGTTAAAACATTAACACCTCTTGAGGTAAAACATTAACAACTCAAGATATTAATATCCACAAATCTCTTTATTATACAGCGGCTGGAATCGAGTTGGCGGACAGGGCAATATGGTCACAAGCAAACAACTGGGATATTTTAACGGTCAATAATACTTTTATGTCTTCTTAATCCCACCTCCTCCCATTTTACATGTGGCAAACACGACCATGCTTTGAAGATAAATTGTTGGATTTAACAAACCCGGTGGCACTCTTTCGAAAATGGGTCATTATGTCCCACAATGACAACTCTAAATCATATTTGTCAAAAATATGTGTCTCATTTGTTTCTGCTATCTGTATTATTGTATCATGTAATATAAATACTTCCGAGTAATGTGTTGTCCTGATTTTTATTATACCAATGTTTTTGATCGTAACTTTATTTTTGAGAATTTTTATGGCTCTTATATTTTTATGTCGGTTAACTTGAACAGGATGTTGGGATGCTAAAAGGTTGAGCCCGTTATAAAATTTAATATTTTTTGTATTTGCACTGTGAAGTTGAAGACATGAAAATTCTGTTCTCAAATGGCAAATCAGAAATTACTCCAAAATATAATGGTTTTGTGCCTTTTAAATGTTGTGGTTGTTTAATATTAATATAATATTACGATGTACATTAGTTATTTGTCAAAAAAAAAATTTACTGTATCCATACCATTTTTCTTGCCGTACGATAGGTTTTAGTTTAAGTCTGGCCGCTTTTGACCCAACAGGACACATTTGTCCAAAACTATGACGTATGACCTTATGAAATTTTTCATAAATCGCGATAATTTGATAGTAATCTGTTTCAGGGTTTGCTTCTTTTTCAATTCAGTGAGACCATTTTAGATTATATTCTACGCATTTCGAATGTAAGTTATTGACAAGGGCGTTGCTCTCATAAAATATGTTATTCATAATAATTCATAAAATACGAAACTACTTATATGCGATTGATAGAATTCCTTTACGAATTTCATTTTCCAATAAAATTATACGAAATTTTTTGTCATTGTTCTGAGGAAATTGACTCTACTTTCGTTATTATTAATGTTGTTCTTGACAGTGACGTTTCTGTCAAAAGTAAGGCTAATCACTAATGTAAGTGACCCATTCTTACCGATAGTGTTCAAACATTGATATTCAATGATTATCACAAAATGTGGATATGCATGAAAATAATCTTTTTCGCGTTCGTAGCTATTAATAACACAAACGCTAAAATAAAATAACAGCCTTGTATCGACTTCTCTGTATGATATTATCCTGTAAAGAAAATTTATTATTATGCTATTATTATGACATACTTAATATGCAATCGATATTTTAATTTTTAATTCTAATAATAGTTGATCATCGATATAAATACTTAATTAGCATATGGCTTTTTCATGAGGATAACTTATATTTGTGCAAAATAAACGGAAAAATATTTAAATGTGCGAAGACCTCACAATAAAATAATGATTATTGTTTTATTCGGAAGTATGTTACTCCTTCTGTTTGTATTAATTTTTAATTAGCACACAAAAAATATTGGAAACGAATTTTTATACACAGATGCGTATTCTCCTTTAAGGGAAACCGTTAAATAATACTTATAAATTTAATTTTACGAATTGTTCAAATATCAATTGTTCATTCTACCACATTTCTAACGTTTAATGCGGTCGTGTTTGTAAAACAAAAAGATAAAGATGTAGGAATATTTTCATGAATTGGCCCAGAATGAAGCGTGTTGTACTGAGCACTTGTGGACGGTAGCCAAGTGATTCGCTCTTAAATATAACAGATCATTTGTGTAGATGTTAAATAATAGTTTTATTATGGATTCAGTTTATTGGAATTACAATAAATCTTTTGTTATTTTGACCTTCGTCAAACGTATTAAGATATTATGTTATAAGTTTGTAGAATTAGTATGAATAGGTATATTGTTGGATTTGTTTAGTGTCTCGTTTGATTATTAAAAGACATTTGGAGCTCATTTAGTTTTGAAATTTTACAATAGCATCTTGTTAAATTGTGAATTACATAAAAATACAAATTTAGTAACATGTATCTGTGAAACAAAAAGATATTTCCGATACCGGGAATCGAACCCGAGCCTCCTGGGTGAGAGCCAGGTATCCTAGCCACTAGACCATATCGGATGTTACTAATGTTGTCGAAATAAGCGGTTTGTTCCTTTCCAACCACAATATTGTTGAACTCTATTGCCCAACAATATTTAAATCGAAAATCTCTTACTCACCACGCAAATAAATAGTTCCTTTCAGAATAAATCCCAATAATTCATGTTTCCTCTAACAAATTAGTAGCAAATATACATTTTGTCCCTTAATTAATTGTCCAAGATGTTTTTAGAACAAAGATAATCCTCAATTTAGGAGCAAATTGAAACACGGAAATATAAAGACGGTAAACACGCGCCGACCCAAAAATCCACGAATGTTCGTCCAAATTTGACGAGAGCCGTACACATGTAAGTAATACGTTTCTGTCGCCCTCAATTAAAATATAGCGTGAATTTCCAACGCGCCGTGTGATGAGTGCCGTTAATTTATTATAAAAAACAAAACGAAATATAATTGGACAACGTTTATAAAATACTTTTTAAGAATTTTATGCTGGAAAGATTTAAAAATGGAATTGAATACGTGGGATGATGCGGAAAAAGTGAAAACTCTCGGCCAGTGACAAATCGTAACTAATCGAAAAAGGTTTGTTTAACTTGGTCATAATTACGGTATGGTTGTGAGAAATAAAAATATGGTAGGGATAAAAATCTTGGCTGTAGCTATCCAATAAACAACAATAGGTTTGGTAACAGCTCTCAAGATTTTTTTCGGAGATATCCCGAAATTTTAGAAATAAAAGCAAAATAATAGGTATAGAAGTCTATCAACTATTGAGTATTGTGAACAATATACCGGTGTTTCGGAGCACCGTTCGCAGTGCTTTGCCATAAAGTACTTTTCTAGGCGGTGATAACATATTACTTCTGTTTATGGGTAGTCGTAAGACATCCTATCAAACGAACAAATTACTCGTCTTAACATTCATTACCTATTTTAGGAAGTAATTAGAACAATCCACGGAAGTATTATACAAAAAATTGCAAAACGTTCCTCGGAGAAGAACCAAATATTTCCAATATTAAGTCTGTGCCCAGCAGACACATTATAAATAGAAAGACAAAAAGCAATTTAGACCTATCAACTAGCTCGCATCCCCAGTCCCCGCCCATATTTTCCTTAACATTTCGTAACCAGCGGAGCGTCTGTTTTAGTATATTTATTACGCTCGTAAACTGTTGCAATATGTTAGTATGGTTTATTTATACTGTTTTAAATCCGAGTTTGCTTGTTTATATTGTTTAAAAAGTTCAGTGTCTATTGAAGTTATTGCCTCAATTTGAAATTCGAATTTAAATACTTCTTGTCTTTGTAACCGGCTTCAAAAAAAGGGGGTTCTCAATTCAACTGTATTTTTTTAAAGTTTTTATTAGGCATTGACTCCAAAATTGGGAACCAGTATATAGGTAATGTTAAATTATTTATTGTTTTTAGTGGTTTTTGAAGGCGGTATAATTTTTTGTTAACAAGTTTTTGGGTATTATTTCATAGTAATTTCGTCGGGCCATATCAATTACTCTACAACAACAGTCATTTAGGTACTTCTTTAAGCGTAGTTGGGTGTTTACTGTTTAAGTCTCGTGGCATTTGTTTAAGGTCGTTTGCACTTTTCTGACCGCCTGATGTATCAAAAATAACAATACTGTATTTAACACATTTTGTAAGGAATTTAAATCTATCTTCACATCTAGATCAGTTTCAGTGGGCAAAAAAAGTAGTTTTAACACTTGGGCCACCATAGGTATCCATAGAAGTAGACAGAAATTATTTGATTTATATTCTCAGAAAACCTACAATTATAGTGAAGATTTTGCCAAGTTTGTAAAATCTTATTCTAAAATATTTAAACAGGTTTGCCATAAAGCTAAATCCCTCTACTTAAACAAGAAGATAAAAAACTCAAAAATAAAATTAAAATGATTTGGAAAGTAATTAGCAAAGAAACTGGTAAGGCTAAACCTCGCGAAACGGAGTTCAGCCTAAATATTAATAACCAAATTATTAGTACCGACTTAGATGTAGCTAGGGCTTTTGAAAAATTTTTCACTAATATACCGGTTTCTATAACAAAAAAATTAAAATGTTCTCCCATAATTGCCAACAAATTATTACAAGAAAATGTGTCTGGATGTGGAGGATCATTTTTATTCCACTGTGTTAATAGTTTAGATATAATAAAAACATTTAAAATGATCAATATTAAAAACACATGTGACTTCTGGGGTATTTCTACAAAAATTTTAAAGTCAATAATATTGTTATATTTGTACTAGCTCCCCAGTTAGCTATAATTTTTAACTTGTGTATAAAGAGTGGTATATTTCCTGATAAAATGAAATTAAGTAAAATAATCCCGCTTTTTAAATCCGGTAGTACAGATGACCCCACTAACTTTAGACCTATATCTGTGCTACCTTCAATAAGCAAAATTTTTGAAAAACTCATGCTTATACAAATTCAAAATTATTTTACTAAAAATAATTTATTACATAATAAACAATTTGGATTCACCAGGGGTCGCTCCACTACAGATGCTGGTGTGGAGCTCATACATAATATATTTGCTGCTTGGGAGGATACTCAGAATGCTTTAGGAGTTTTCTGTGATTTATCCAAAGCTTTTGATTGTGTTCACCACGATATTCTTATCAGGAAATTGAGCCACTATGGGGTTAATGGCATTTCCATGGAATTATTTAAATCATATTTAAGCAATAGGGTACAAATTGTTGATGTCAATGGAAAACAATCTCCTGGTTCTATTGTTACAATGGGAGTTCCACAGGGCTCAATTCTTGGACCTTTTCTTTTTTTAATTTATATAAATGACTTACCTTATTTCATAAGGGACAAATGTGAGGTAGTGTTGTTTGCAGATGATACTTCCTTATTATTTAAAATAAAACGACATGAATTAATTCTTGACGATGTAAACAACACTCTCTCAAAATTAGTGCATTGGCTTAGCGTTAACAATTTATTATTAAATAGCGAAAAACTAAATGCATAAAATTCGTCACACCTAATGTTAAAAAAGTTAACGCTAACATTTTTATAAATAGTGACGAGGTGTGCCTTGTGGATACAACCAAATTTTTGGGTATCACACTGGACTGTAAACTTCAATGGGGCCCTCATATATCTGTCCTAGCTAAAAAGCTGAGCGCCGCAGTTTTTGCAGTGGGCAGGATACGCCAACTAACTGATATTGAGACAGCTAGATTGGTCTATTTTGCTTACTTTCATAGTTTGATGAGTTATGGAATTTTACTATGGGGTGGTGCTGCTGACATTAATACTATATTTGTTCTACAAAAAAGAGCGATAAGATCTATATATTTGCTAAGCCCTAGATGTTCGCTACGAGAAATATTTAAAGAAGCAAATATAATGACAGTAGCATCACAATTCATTTTCGCTAACTTAGTGTATGTCCATAAAAATATAGAAAATTTTCCAAAAGTTAGCGATATCCATAGTTTAAATACTAGAAACAAAAATAAATTACTGAATCACAAAACAAGGCTCCAAAAGATTAGCAAGTCTTTTAAGGGTTACTGTATACATTTTAATAACAAAGTTCCCACTGAGATCAAATCCTTAAATATTGCGAAATTCGAAGCCACTATTAAGCGCAAGTTGTGTAATAAAGCTTATTACAAGATCTCAGAATACCTAGAGGATATAAATGCCTGGGACTAGACATTTTTGTGTGATTGTCTTTGGAATCATGTCACTTGATCGAGATATATATAATTTTTTTTTCTTTCTCTTTATTTGTAAAATAACTGTAAGCGGCTTGGGTATGAAATACTCTCTAACTGTCTGTACCTGCGGCGGCGTCGTGTGACGGGTCGGCCACTTCCCTACAATATGGTTGAGGAGGCCGATGGCTGGCACCTGCGTCATACTCGTGAACGGGTGCTGCTTGTGTGGACTGTTCTGTCCATTTCGCTTACATTTCTAATTTCTAATTGCTAGAGGTGCTGGGAGGAAATAATTATAAGGATAATAGAGAAATTTCATGATTCCTGAGAGGGTTGTGCAGTCATATAAAAATTTAAATTAATTTATTCCTTATTTCACGAGCGTATAAATGAACTGCTCT
This sequence comes from Manduca sexta, assembly GCF_014839805.1. Classification (NCBI taxonomy): domain Eukaryota; kingdom Metazoa; phylum Arthropoda; class Insecta; order Lepidoptera; family Sphingidae; genus Manduca; species Manduca sexta. The sequence goes on from NC_051139.1 coordinate 2,670,304, forward strand.
AAACTTTTTTTGTTTTTTTTTTTCTACTTTATCATGTACTGTAAGTCTTTACCCTAAACTGATTGAAAAGAGCAACACCAGAGTTTCTTGCCCGTTCTTCTCTGGTGAAAACTGCTTTCCGAACTGGTGGTAGAGTTAATATTGACGGAATCTAAATAATGTATAACATTTTACAGATTCAAATAAATCATTTCATTTCATTTCATTTCATTTCAATGTGAAGGTTTTATTGATTGTATTATGTAAGGAAAATTTATTACGTGTTCCTAAAATGATAGGGAAAGAGGCGCAGGCGCAATACGATTTAAAAGAGATGCGCCATTGATTAATAAAAAATATACTATGCATGAGAAAAATTGTATTTGAAACATAGAATTTTCAATTTTTTTTAGTCGGAGTGTTTCCTCTAATTTTGCTCAAAAGCAGTATATCCGATATGGTCTAGTGGCTAGGATACCTGGCTCTCACCCAGGAGGCTCGGGTTCGATTCCCGGTATCGGAATGAACTTTTTGGGCAAGTTTTTCTGACGTGAATTATTTGTATTTTGTTTTAAATATCAATATTATAAGTATTATGTGTATATAATACTTTCTCTAAAAACTAGTAGACCGATGTTAAAGGAAAAAATAGACTTCTATTTTTAAAAGACGATAAAAGATAATATATCTTACTTCTTTTTGAAGCGATTAAAGTATTGATGCTTTGTATAACATAGTGAAAGGGAATGGTCAAAATGTAATATTTATCTTTGGGTTGCCATCGTAGATGTACATAAAAGACTTCTCCAAATTAAGGAATCATGAGATGTTAAATTACAGGGTTGGCCAAAACCCATCCTATAGTTGATAAATCTGGTGAAAACCTAAATATCCCCCGAACAAATCCAGACAATGCTCATGATAATGTAAGGAGGCGATTAAAATAGTTTGATAATGACAATGTGTTACAAAGTTCGGCTGCCGAAGCATCTGTTCTTTAATTAGTCTGTTTATATTTAATTCGTTGGACGGATTTAAATGTTTTGGTTAAATATCTGAACAAAGTAAAGTAGTAATAATCTTTTATATCTGTGGCTGAAGTCATTTCGTATGCATCCAAGAATGTGTTTTGAATGTTGCCTTTTTTAAAAATAATGATCTACATACATAAGTGAAATTTAACAGAACAAGTATTTTTTTATATGTGCACGACAAAGTGGCCCCACTGCACCTGATGGTAAGTGAAGTGGGGTCTAATAGAATGTTGATTGACGAGAGATGATTATCCCTCGGCAGTCGGCACAATTATGCCGACCCGTTGGAACCGTATATACACAGGCTGATCCCGGAACGCGACACACTTACGTGGGCCTCTATAGCGTGATGGGATATGGGTGTTTTTCTATATACACATATAAACACAGGATACATTGCCAGTTGTATGTATTGCAAGATAAAGATGGTGATGTCGTATATTTTTTATAACCTCTTTATGACGGAGTAAGAAATTACTAAATTCCTCTACTCAAGAATAAACCACATTACTAATAATTTATAATTAGGTTTTAAATATCAACTTAAAATACGCAATACGAAATGTCACGTCTCCGGAAATGTCTAAGCCGTCTAGTACCTGGCATTTAGGCACCTGCGACGACATCTCCGCTTGCTTTGAAGACATGCGGTGACAAACGATGTGACAATTTGTTCCCGAATGAACTGCAGCTCCGGTTTAATGTTAATCATGATTTTGGATTTCCGCGTTTTTGGGAAAATTATGAGTCATGATTGAGTTGTGTTTTTTCCTTTTACTTTCCGAAATTTATAAGTTTATTATTGGGGGCATCAGGGAATTTACAAGCATTTTTATAATCACTACATAGTATAAAACAAAGTCGCTTTCTCTGTCCCTATGTGTGCTTAAATCTTTAAAACTACGCAACGGATTTTGATGCGGTTTTTTTTAATAAATAGAGTGATTCAAGAGGAAGGTTTATATGTATAATAACATCCATTAAATAGTGGAGAAATATTGCACCCGTGCGAAGCCGGGGCGGGTCGCTAGTTATTTAGATATAATAATATGCAGTTAAACAGTTTCGTATAGGTAGTTCGTAAACACGTAGGTACTAACAGTTTTCTTCTTTAGCATGAATGGGCTGTTTTGATTGGGTCAGCAGTACCATCTCGTACCCGAAGCTTATATACCAAAAGACCGAGTTTTACACTAGTTATGATAACATATTGTAGAAATAGGATGTATGATTTTTTCTACATGTTTTACAAATTTTGAGCTTCTAAAAATACAAGTATCGCGCCATTATTTCTTTTACAGACCAAAATACTGTTAATTTATGAGAAATACACGGGTTATGAAATTGAATAATGATAGGTTTATAAAAACAATCATTTATTTTTAAACTTTAAAATATAAGCTAATTAAACAGCTCTAAACAGTATTAGAATAATAAAAATAACACGCACGTTAGTAAATCATAATCCCGAATCTCAAATAATCTCCCTTGCCATTAACGCTTAAAAATAAGCCGAGATGCTTCTGAGACGGATGGCTGTCCCAAATCCATCACTCCAATTAGAGTTCATGGCACAGGGTTAAAAAATAGCCTCAATCTGACGCTATTATCATCAAAGGAGGAAAACATAACATAAATATTTGACACGCGGGATTACTAACTGGCATTCTGGGTTGCCAATAGAAAATATACAGGAATTATAGCATGCGTGTAGAATTTATAGCAACATTAATATTATATTACCAAAATTCGGGTTAATGTTTTGTTTCAGATATCCCAGGTTTCAGATGCATTTTTTAAGTTTGTTTAGGGTTCCTGGATCGATGTATAAACGAAACTCAATCTTTAAATGTAGGATTGCAAAAAATATATGAGGGAAAGAACACACAAATTGCATATGAAAAATTAATTAAAAATCCTAACTACGATATTAATGTCGGTAGACTGTAAAACAAGTTCCACCTTCTTGAATAATTTTCCACATTCCGTTCTACAGCTCTTTAAATCTTCCTATAAGTACTAATTTAGCCTTCACAAGTCCACTTATACCGCAGTCGAGAAGTCCATAAACACGATAGCACCGAAACAAACATCGTCCAAGCGCCAGCTATTTCTACCAATAAAACATAACCTATTATTTTAACGCAGCATTTTGTAACCTCATAAAAACGTTATGCGTTATTTAGTGGTCATAATCTATGTTGGCAGACAGGTAGACAGCCATTGTCTTTATTCGTTTTAAAATATAACTGTGAGTATATCTTCCTAATATATTACTTTCTTAATAGACGTCCTTAAACTAAGAATAGTTGGAAAAGGTCGGTGTTGGCTAAAATTGTTGAATGTAACTTCAAGTAATAAAACTGTGCCAATTATAATAACAATAAAATACTCATAAATTTGAATGGCATTTTAGGATAAAACAATGATGAGTCACATGATGTAATGTCATTTTTGTTAACTTGGATCATTTCACTTGCTTGGAAAAAGATTAAATAAGAAATAGGAATTAAGTACGTCAAATGTAAAGAATTTAAAAGGTTCTGTTAACTTTTACAATTTTAATTTAAGATTGCCGAAACTAAAGCTTTATTTTTATCTGCTTCAAGAAAACTAGATAGTTTTTTTTTATCAAAACAGAATTCGAAGATTTGTAAATGTTCCTACCAAAACAGGAGTTATAACTTCATGTAGTCCTTGAAATAGGATGTCATCCGAGAGGAATAAATAAGAACAAGAAAGCCCAATAAGCTAGCGCACCAGTAATCGATGACGGATCTGTCAAACATGATGTTAAACCACCCAAAAAGAAACTGGGTCAGCAACCAACGCTCCGCAATTAGATTTGTCCGACAAAAAGTTGGTATAGGTAGCCGAAGCTAAAGTGGGGCATACAATGAAAGGAAAAAGTAGTGAAACACTATATCGTTTTGTCTCCGCGTCGCGTTGAGCCATCTTAATAATGCTAATAATGCACGTATTTTATTTTGGGAACTGCGTTCAGGCCAATTTTTTAGTCCATTTCACACGAAGCCCACTCATCTGCGTAATTTCTTTACCCAAAATTTCAATTTTCCTTGTCAAGAGACCAAGTTACGGTGGCTGTTGTTCGACGTACGACGAATGATTGTGTGACTGCGAAGTTCTTTCCATTATGCAAATAGAGGACGTTGACCTAATATAATTCATTAACATTTTTCACATATTTGAGGATTTCACAACGTTTTCTTACGATACCTGGTCTTTAAATAAGACAACGATAAAATCATTGAACTAGAAGAAAAAAAGCATGACAAGATGCTGAATAAGGAGGTACCAAATATAATATTCTGATCGGCACGCATGGGTATAAAAGATTATTAATATAGAACTCAATATTTAAGTAACATAGAAAAATACAGTTAAATAGCTACAGATTGTAACATAACATTAATCAAAACTTATCAGAATAATTTGAACCCAATTTTAAGTCAGGTCTCTATAGAAATCTTCGCTAATCCTTAGTACATTATTTAATTAAATCATTGTCAAACTTTTCAAGTTCAATGCAAACCCACTGACCGGCCTTGGGAATCTCTAATTTCATCTTCGTTACGCGAGTTTGGCAGACTGATTATCAAAGAAATGTCATTACAAAACGCGTTATAATAAATCCTGCGCAAAGCAGGTGCTTCTAACACGCATGATATCCAGAATTAAACGTGTTTACGTAAGATTTATTTTGTTACTAAATCATAGTTTAATAGTTTCACTGTAAAACCGAATGTTTTGATTTGAATTTCATGAGTACGTAGCTTTGTCCAGGGTCCATGAAAATATTTGACTTTAATGAATAGGAATTATGGATTGTGTTTTATATGATGCAATATATCTAAGTGGTTTCTTGTTCCTTTAGATGAAGAGCAGAACTGGTAATAGATTTTGTATACAGCACGAATAGGCCAGCTTGGATGCGTTTGTCCCACAATATTTGCAGTCGCGCTGATCAGTGGAATAAGTAGAGAAATTTCTAATCAATGTTAAATTCCTGTCTCAATTATGGCGAAATATTTCAAATTCCTTCTATAACATGTTACATTGTGTAGAATTAATATCAAAAATACCAAATCCTTGCTTAAAATTTAGTATAGATAACTGATGATGACTTCATTTTATTTTTTCTTATTCAAATATTTTAGAACTGTATAGTACAGTTGCATAAATCGTATTGTTTGTGGTCCATAAACTGTTTACCTAAGCTCAATGATAGATTTCTGTAGTTTTGCGTCAATTAATTATGTTGGTATTTATTTGAGCAGTAAACATGTAGATTTAATTGGTTTAAATAAATAGAGAAAGCACCCACTCGCTCAATTTATCATAGTTTTCGATCTGTGTAAACATTAAATTTACTATAATATTACGCCTATTTGTTAGTGATCTAATAACGTCTTATTTAATATAAAAGAAAAGATTGAAAAAGCAGTGGATAGGATGGTTATATAAACTTTATTCTGATTTCAAAGTAATACAAACTGTACATAAACACGGAAGGTACTAAAGCATCGAAACTAAGGCTCGACCGAGACGGGTTTTTCAATCTCGGCCGAGACCGAGACCGAGACCGAGAATGAAATACAATCTCGGCCGAGACCGAGAACCGAGACCGAGAATAGACAAATCATGAATAAAACAAATAAAAACTATAAAAAAAATGTTAACTGTATACTACAGTAAGCACTGTTTTATAAAAAAACCGCTTAACAATCAAAGTCAAATAACATAATATAGTATATATTTTTTTCGGTATTTTCACCCTTCAAAGGGTGTCTCCTTTTATCGTACAAGTAATAACTCAGCAAAACAATACTTATAAAATAATTTTAACAAAAAATTAAACCGCCTTCAAAACCACTCAAAACCAAAAAATAATTTCACATAACAGGTATATGAGGTATATAGGAAATTTAGCTCATAGATGGACTATGCAACAAATATAGCTTAACTAGCAATTTTAATTAGGCACCGACTCCAAAATTGGTATCCAATATATACCTGTTATGTGAAATTATGTTTTGGTTTTGAGTAGTTTTTGAAGGCGGTTTAATTTTTTGTTAAAATTATTTTTATTTTTTTATTTTTTGTGTTAGTAAAAAATAGACTTTCTCGATGGCGTGTTTCACTCAGGATACGACTATCGCGCTCAGGAGTTACACCTCTGAGTACCCCTGAAAAGGGTAAAAGGTGTGATGCTATATATATGTATGTATGTAAGAAGTAGAGTCCACTAAACCCAACGCAAAAACACAGCTAATGTGTTTCGCTCGCAGTACGACTATCGCGCTGAAATGTTACACCTCTGCCTACCCCTGAAAAGGGGAAAAGGTGTGATGCTATATATATGCATGTAAGAAGTAGAGTCAACTAAACCCAACCCAAAAACACAACTGATATGTTTCACACACAGTACGACTATCGCGCTGAAATGCTACGCCTCTGCCTACCCCTGACACTCGGAAAAGATTTTATGCTATATGTATAAGTATATGAGAAGTACACTCAACCAAACTCAATGCAAAAACATAACTAAAAACGTCATAGGAAATAAAATTCGCGATTTCGTTTTCTAGGACGACATAATTATTCTAGTTTTTTTAGTTTTAAAACCAAACTACTGAAGCGATGTTGAAAAAAAAAATTATGGGACCAATCTGGAGAGAAATTCTTTCGAATAAAAAAAGAATTTTCCAAATCGGTTCATAAATAAGCGAGTTCTGAGGTAAAAAACATACAAAAGAAAAAAAATCATTCCCGTCGAATTGATAACCTCCTCCTTTTTTTGAAGTCGGTTAAAAAGTACTTACATTTATACAATTTATACGATGTATTAAATATTGGATCCCACTGCTGGGAACATCTCTCCTTTACTACTGAGAGCGTTTAGGCATTCACCAAGCTGGCGTAATGTGGGTTTGTTACTTACTTTTATTTACTAGAATATTTTAACTAATTTCAATTTAACAACAATGGCTAAATAAACCGTGAACGAACGGCGTGAAGGCGGCCGCAGTTCACCAACTGGGACTCCAACCAATCACAACGCAGACTGCCTACTCACTCACTCACACCGAGCGACGAATATGGCCGCGCGCTGATTTGAATCTCATTCTGTTCCGTACAAAGTTTCTCGGTAATTGCCGAGAATCTCGGCGGTTTTTAGCCGAGAACCGAGACAAAATTCTCGGCTGGATTTATAGCCGAGAATGCCGAGACCGAGACCGAGACCGAGATCTCGGTCGAGCCTTAATCGAAACCCATCTTTCCTACACAGGTATGACTGTGAGATGTTGCACCATATTTCGGATATTTTTTACACGTTAGACATTTATCATTACAAAAGCAATTAACGAAAATTATTTGCTATCATAATAAAATGTCGGCTGTTATTTAAAACCGTTTTCCCAAATTCAGATTTTCGAAAAGGATTTGTGTATGACATCTAACGAACTCAGTCGCACATGACCTTAATATGCCCTAAATATTTAATTTATGTGACCAATATTTATATTCCCAACATAATATGCCCTAAATATTTAATTTATGTGACCAATATTTATACTTCATGAAGCGTTCAATAAAACGCCACAAGCTTTAAGGCTTTATCCATTTTACCTAAAAATATCATCATTGCTTATAAATATTTTGTCCCCCAATTAGTCTAACCCATATTATGAATAACGAAACTACAATTCAGCGGATGGGGAACACAGTTGACCGAGTTTTTAAATTCATAATTCTTGTAGTAATATTTCATGTTGACTTATAGTACAGGAAATTGCAATACATCATCTTGATATCGTTCTCAGTGGTTTAAATCCGGTTGCACATAAGAGTTAGTAATGTCTGTTTGTCTGAAATTGATTCATATTAAAACCTGTTCTTAGATTAAAATTTTATAAAAAGTAGTATGGAGAAATGTAGGTACAACCGCTGAATTTGACACAATGTTGTATGAAAAGAAAGTTTTGATAATCAAAGAGCCACTGCTGGACTCTGTCATTGCAGTGTGACGGTCTGCAAAGGAAATTGAAATCATAAATTTATAAGACAAGTAAAGGACAATAAATCCTAACAAATTATGGGCCGGAGTAAATACGGCGGAAAATGGCTACAACTGTAGCGCCTCTATCCACCCCTGAGAGGAAAAAAGCTTTTGAGTTTCTTGTTTCAAACAATTCATTGTATTGTATTTAATTATACCTGAAGCTGACGCCACATTGGCTGCTATTCCGATCTGTAGCGTTGTACTCACCGAAATAACATTCTCTTGCACACGATATCATTGTTGCAATGCACAAAATGCTCCGATTTTTGATTAAATTTAATGCAAATAAACTATTATATGTATCAGCTACATTAATAGAATCTTATGTTAGAATCAGTCCTGTGGTAACGGATCATATAACACGTATAATTTTATTTTAAATCGTCTACCAACGACAACTAACTAGGAGTTAAATTTTGTTTCCAATAATAACTTATGTCAGATTCTTTAATACCCAAATGGGAAACCTCTAATAATCTTCCTCTATTTGAATGAGGATGTCAATCTATTACTGTAACATGCTGAATAATTTAATTAATATTCAATTCGAATAAGCCCGATCGAGTGTCAGCGTATGTTTAAAATTCTCTCAAATTCGCAAATTACGCAAAGCATGAAATCGGGTCAGGCGGCTTTTAACAAAATTGCGTTATATCATTGTAGTGTCATCGGCATTGGGCTAAATTAGCGAACACTGTTAACACATTTGAATTGGGTTAAAATAATATTTAGTGGGAAACGCTAGATGATTTATTAGAAATGTGGTTAGCTATATTCCTGAACTGAAATATAGCTATATCATTGGAATAAACTAGTCAAGGTTACTCTGTAATTATAGCTCAATAGTTAAATTATAGTTTTTAATTCAAGTTTTTACTGTTAGAACAGCCCGTCGACAAACGACGGGGTGATTTGAGTGAACAGCATGAGATATCTTGAAATCTTGATATAGAGTGTCGTACATGCTGTTTGTTGCTATTGTAAACCATTAAAAAGTATTTTCTTCCTTCTGTTTAGCGAAAACGTAACTTGTTTGATCATAGCTTGGAAGGCAACGTTGTGTAGGTATTACATGTCGAGTATAGTATTTCTTATTCTAATTATGTTCTTGAGACTTATTACCTTGTTTATCTAGAAGTGTGAATGAAGAACGAAGTATCTACAAAGTAATGTTTGACAGCATTAGGCCAGCGTGGTGGACTAAGGCCTAATCCCTCTCGGTAGTAGAGGAGGCCCGTACTCAGCAGTGGGCAAGTATATAATACAGGGCTGATATTATTATTAATATTTGACATGCAGGTTTTTGACGATCACACAATACATTACCTTTCGTTGTTTTCGTTAATTTTGCTGCCAGATTTGCTTTTCGGATGTTTTTTCTTCGGTCGAACAGATATCTTGTGCTTCGCTGCCGTGCTGTCCAGGACGGTAGCTGTCACGTCGAGGCTGGCCAGCCGCGTGCCCCTGGGAGAGGGAGGGATTCATGAAACAGGGCTATGGTCTGTTAGTTACAAACTATGGGGAGGCACTAACATCATGATTCCGAGATGAGTCATTAGTTCGTGCTTTTTGTACTAACAAATTGGTAATCGTGTATGAGTCAAATTGTCGAAATTCATACGTCATCTTGTAATTGCATTACTAACTGAGAAGATCTCATCAGTAGCAGATTTGAGAAGTAATGAAAATGTTGCTTAGTAACTATTGTCAAGTTAATTATTCAGTGATTATAGCCGTGGAGTATACGAAAATTTAAAGTCGCCAGTTTCCTACGTAGATAATAATGTCACGTTCCGGAATTTACCTGTATATATTCGGTTGCGAACAGGCCGGCATAATTGTGTCGACTGACGAGGGATAATTAATTATCTTTTACAACATTGTCTTAAGGCTATAACTACTCTCCATCAGGTGTAGAGAGGTTGCGTTACGCAACAGTATTAAAGTAAAGGTGTGATTGATCCTTAGACATTATGATTGTTTATTGAAATCGGATTTAGAATATTTTGGTAGTCATGGAGTATCACTCTAGAACTCTTGAAGCGCTTCGTTCGCTATTTTCAGTGTAACGAACAAAAAATACTCTTTTGGCATCTTGGCCAGCTTTTTAGTTGAAACAAGCACATCCGATATGGTCTAGTGGCTAGGATACCTGGCTCTCACCCAGGAGGCTCGGGTTCGATTCCCGGTATCGGAATATTTGTTTTGAAAATGAAAACTTTCTTTTTTTTTGCTACACCAGGTGACTATAGCTACAATGCGACGTAATAATATATCTACCGTAATTTTAATTATGAAAACTCTGCAGACTAGCAACCTATCTCATCATGGGACGGATATACCTACTTTAGCAAGGCGAAGTGATAGAAGATAGAATAAAGACTAGCTTATATATATATATATAAGTGAGTCAAATCAGATGGTGTAAACATAAACTGGTGATCCTTATTAGGTATATAACAAAGCCAAGACAACTCGATGAATTTTAATTTCAGCAGGTTACATGATAAACATTTGCAGTAATATACGTACCTACAATCCTTTATAAATACTCCTGTATTTTATTACTACAACGCAGTTCAGTCTACATGGTATATGCATCTTATGTTTTGTATGAGTCATTGAAAGCAATAGTATTGGCAGACGCCCCGTCTGCTACATTTTCTCAAGTTGAATTACCTGTTTCAAGTGTTTGTGTTCAACTCACAATTGATTTGAATTACTATTACACCATGAAGTAATTATAATCTTTGATAGAAAGTTGCTAAGTATATTTCAAATTCCAAATTGTATAAAAGTGTCTACTGACTTTGCGATATTAGGTCTTCTACAGTCTGTATACCATAAAATGCTGGTCTCGAACACAGATTTCTTTTTAAATTTTCTCATTATTCGTTTGGGCCATTTGAATTATTACATTGGCTATTAGATAGACTTCTTCTAAGCGAGAATCAGGCTTGATTAACGTATGTATATCTGCAATATCTTTACCGCCTAATAACGTTGTATAACCACTGCTGTGTTCCAGTTTGAAGGACATTGAAGGCAGTACCAGTAATTTTGAGACTTAAAATGTTTCTGATTCCAATCATATTCCTGGGCGAGGATAAGTAATCGAAAATATATTCTACAAACATGTCCATCATTCGAAAGAATTTATTAATGCACATATCCATATAGATATTCGCGTTCTGAGTGGGTTGAGGTAATGTCGCCATCCATCAGCCGTTTGACGTTGTCACTTTCAGTGTCAGGGTTGCAGCGGTGTCTATCTCGTTTATTTGCGAGTGGCTATTTTAATGTTTTTCGAGGAACTTGGCACAAGAGTACCTGTCAGTCAATAAGCAAGGTGACGCTGTATCCACGTTACAGAGGATCTACACGTCAAGATGGACACGGCGAGTCAAAATGTGGAGGTAGATAATAAAGAAAATAAGTGAAATTACGCCTGTTAGACGGTAGTAAATATTAAACCTCAAAGAATAGAAAGAGTGGAATAAATGTACGATTCTTAGTAGAAATAAACATTAACTTTGGAAAGAGGTAGTCGGTTAGTTTCGGCTTTGTCGAGAGTCGTCTCGTTTCTCTCACACTTATTAAAGGTTTTGTCCCTGACTTGCCAACTCTCCAACTGCTCGATATGTAATCTTTAAAGCTTAACAATGCAAATTCATTTATTAGCTTTTATTTCTCAATTGATATGTATTGCGCCAGCATACAACAATGGTTGTTTATGGATAATTTTACTAACGTTTTTTCTGTCATATGTTTGTACCGTAATCTATCACGTTAAGCCTCAGCTTCATGACCCAATTTCACTAGCATCGATGTATTTCAAACAGGTACATGACAACGCTTGACTATTTTGCAGATCACTAATTTTATAGGTAAGCGACCTCTCTAATGTTAAAATTATAAAGATCTGAACAAGTCAAGTCCTTCTGTAATTGTGAAGTAGCCGTATAATAAAATTATTATTCTAAACACTGTTTCTATAGATTATTTTGTTACCATGACCACGTTATAAATTTGCCAGAATACATCGAAATACAGAAATTGTAATCAAGAAGCCTAACAAGTTGCACAGTATTCTTAGCTTTCAAAACTACGAGTTTAACTCTGCCAACTCGAAGGTTACTAACTGGCAATAAAATTGTTGATATTTCATGGTGTTATGATTGTTACACAACACAGACGCTAGTACGTCATAACCCACAATTACTAATTAGTTGGGAGTTGTTGCGCGCAGGCGCAACTTGCGTGCTATTTCAGGCTGGCCCAGAAACTTTGTGACGTCAGCGTGGCACCATTCGGGCTTCCTTGCAACATACGTTTGTCTAAGCCCTTCATGAACCTTCGTGTGTTGGGAATTTACAAGACATTGACTCTTTTCTGATAGATTGGATAGTACTTTAGTCTTAATTGCTATATTTAGCTTATCTGTGATTTAATTAGCTTTTAGATATGCTTTTCAAACCGTGAAACAAAGGATTGCTCAGTTTTAGAGTTGAAACCAGACTTTTATTATATATAATCTGGTAAACAAAGTACACTAGGTTGAGTTTAACTAATTAAATAAATGACATTATAAGTTCTTCATTTGATCCAAAATATATTATAACGTACATCTATACCCTTATTGAAAATACGCAACGGCATTTTTAATTATAGTGACTCTCACGACGAAGTTGGTGAACCTTACTGTACATTGAGAATTATTGGGAGATCCTCCCATTTTTATACATAAGATTCTGATGTGGTGTCTGTGTGTAGTTTCAAGTGTATTACCCTAGTCTCTGAGATAGGTACGAAGCTATAAATCGAAGTGGTGCTAGCGGCACTCCACCTGGATCGGTTTGGCGGCGCGCCAACGGAAACGCACGCCTAGATCTAAACCTAGCGTCCAGCCTGCGGTTTCGTCTGGACTTTTCCTACTTTTGTGTATTTTTAGATGGCTTTAAACAAAGCTGCATTATTTTAAGAATTGTGAACTTCTGCAAATATGGAATTTACTAACGCTGAAGGCTTTTTAATTAAGTATTCTATCGGTACTCTTATATGTTTATTCCTATCTATTTTTTACACTTTTTAATGTTCACGTTATTACGAGAAACGTATTCTAATTATTTCAATCTTACACTTATTTCAAGATATGTGTGTTAAATCTTTGACTTCTCCCCTTTTTACTATTTTTATATTTGGCATATTCACTAGTGATATTTTTCTGTTTATTTATATTTAACATTTATGTAAATTTAAAATTTGACTGTAGTTAACATTTTAAAATATAAAATTGAATCTGTCATACCTTTTCTTTAAATGATTATTTATAATAAAAGAAGTTCTGATAATTACATATCACATTAAAATTGAAACTATATATCTCGATATATTAATTTTAAAACTGAACAAACAAACCTATTGGTATCATTATAGCACTTTCTTCTGCCATTTAACAGTATAGTGATATTTATGGGGTAGTAAATATTGTGAGTCAGAGTAATTCCTGGTTATTCTAGATAACGGAGTCATCGATTGGACACTACGCTTTGAATGAATCATTTTAACTCGTTCAACATTTGTCTTCCTAGGGTATTAGATAGTTTGGACAATAAATTGTATATAATATAATTGAATATATATTAACTTATGTACATCTTTATTTAAAGCAGGAGTCGTGTCTTTTCTCTGCGTTATGGTTCAAAACTCTGGCGCCTCGCCAGTTGGTTCAGTTTTAAATTTAAAGCAAATAAAGCAAACAATCGAAATGACAAAGATATTTTAACACATTATTAAAGCAAATGTAACTGGTATATGATTGAACTAAATGCTGTATGTAGAATTTTATTTTACTTTATTGCAATATTCTTTTGGTTCAGGACCTGTCCTGTGTTATAAGCGACGGAATTGATTCATGTCAAATAAAACAGTTGTGCAAAAGTTTTGAAGCGTATTTCATTTATTTTATTTAAAACCCTACCCTCAAAGAGCAAAGTAAATACTTATTCTAATTAAAATTTATCATGTTATTTTCATAATTAGATAAATGCTGCTATAACTAATATTTTTACAAACATTATTGCAATATGACTATAAAGCTAAGCTTTAATTCATTCTATTGACAATAAAATCATATTTAACTCTTTATTATCACTAAAAGGAAACTCAGCAAGTTTTGTGAATTTTATTACATACCTTTTAATTAATATTGCACAAGAATTTTCCGCTTAAAACTATAGCTGCACGTCGAATACTATGTTATCACATTACATATATTTGATCACAACATATAAATGATACAATCTTGGCAAGCGAGATATATACAATGATACAAAATGACGATGATCTTCACGTCTTCTTCTTCAATCAGTAATAGTACATTTTGTATGTGGGCACACTAAACACATAGTCCAGAGACGGACCTCTGGTTTGGAAGAAATGATTCTCGTAACAATAGACACGCCCTCTGTACCTGTACCAATAATTCACATTATGACATCAGATAGTCACTTCGGCGGTGATAGTTAAATACTAGATCAGAATGAGGTTATGTTAGTCGTGATCAACCCGAAATAATAATGATACATGCTTATGATTATCTATAAAATCTATCTACATTATGGCGTCGTTTCCGCTATTTTGACACTCGAATCTAAAATAATTTGTGTTGATGATTGTGCTAAATATGTCAAAATTTGTGTTTAGAAGCCGTGGGGGATGTATCTGTGTTTATGGAGCTATATAAACAACGTTACGGCCATCGCAGTCGGGTAAGAAAACAAGTGCAATAATAGGCGAAATTAGATCACACCGTGTGGCAAGCCGCGGTGCAACGAACTCCAGCTAAAATCGTACAGTATTAGAGCCCACGGCGGAATGTGTGACCCATCAAATGCTATAAAGATGCATTCTTAATATATCACCAACGCAAACTGGTTTCCTGGTTGTTCATGACGTATGTGGGTTAAATATTATAACGTCGTTAGACAAAATGGGTAGACAACGATGAAAGATGAATGTAATGGTCTGATTTAGTTTGGTGTAGCGAGTCGAGATTCAGAAAGTGTTCGCGGTAATAGAACCAAAGTAGTGCGTAACGCATGCCAAACGTATAGTGTGTACTCACTTGGATCCAAGAGCGGATTTGCTGTCGAGAACCTCAACAATGTCACCCGACTTGAGTGACACCTCGTCATCAGCGGTCGCGGTGTAATCCGTAGCCGCTACCACCACATCCCTCTTACCCGCAAACAAATAAAAAAATATTAAGTATCGAAAAGCAACTATTGTTTATATTTTCTAAGACTAACCTAGTTTAGGGTTACCTTAGGGGGACTTCTGCTACAACTAGAGCGAGATCTCGACATAGACCTCGAGGAATATCGTTTGTAACTTGGTGTGGTCTCTAAGCTGCTCATTCTGCTCCTAGTGTTTTCTCGGTCCAGTAGCACTCCGCTATATTTTCTTCCCCAGCCGCCTAATCTAGTTATTCTTTGATTGTTGCTAATGTTACAGTATCCAGTAAATGTTTGGAGGTCTTCATCGTCGTCATCAACGACGGGGCAGCTGTACATAGAGAAGCGATGCGCAGTCGGTTGACTAAGGTTTAAAGCTGAGAATACATGTAATGGTTCAAAGTGTCTGATTCCATTTTCATCGAGTACTGTATACGCTACTTGTCCAGTTAGTACTGCCCGGCTAGTTTCATCGGAGGAACAACCGCTTGTAAACCTTTCTTCATGATCAAAAGAGCCCCAGAAACATGCTTCCTGCGCTGGAATAAAAAGTCTTCCATAGCGAGACTATTTTCAGGCTGAAGCAAACTTAGCGGGACATCTTCAGAGGTCATTAAAGGTGGGTCTTCGGGAATAATCATGAGCGCAGCACTCTCTCGCACTAGGTCCCTGAGTTTAGGATCTGTGCGAGCGAGTTCTGGGTCTGATTCTAATTTGCGTAAAGCTGAGTGCAAACTTGGAGTTTTATCGGCGAGTTTCCTCATAACTGTCAAGCGTTTTAAAATATTTAGACTAGTAGTATCAGCAGCTATTTTTGACAAACTATCTTCTTCATTTACGACTTTCATTAACTTCAAAGCAATGTCCCTCATTCCGAGTATTTTCGCGAGTCCCACAGATTGTATGATTAATTCTTTCAAATTTTCTTTGTCGTTTTCCTGTAGCATAGTTTCTACTTCTTTGCTGCTTGCTTCTTGGACAGCAGCTACTATGGCTTTTTGCAGCGTCTCTGTCGCTTCATGGTTAGTTCTGATAAATGAGATCGACTCTGAAATACAGCCTAATACGTGATGCAAAAGCTTTGTGTCGCTTTTTGAAATGTTTTTGAATGCTGGCCCCAAGACTTCATTTTCAGTACTCAAAAAATCACCGAATTTTTCTATTATATCTTCTTCGGTTAAGGAATGTTTGTGTAAGACATTATTGATGGCAATTTTTATAAGTTAACTTTTGATTCTGATGTGTTTTCCAGGATTTCTTCGCAAAGATTTTCTTTGTCTTCTTCTTTTTGAAGTATATTGTACATGGCGGATACCAAGTCAGCGTCGATGGTTTTTCCCAATATGGTGTCTATAGACTTGAGGATCATTTGATACTTTTCCTTGCTGTTATTATTGTTAATTTCTTCAAACTGTTCAGCAGTGACTAGAGCTGCAAGAACAGCTGCTGCAATCGAGTTTTTGACGTGCTCTTGATGAACACTTTGCCCATTGCCGCCGGTGTATCCATCTCGTTCATGAATTTCCATCTTTTTCTTATTGACTCTTCCTTTTTTGGCTTCATTACTTGAAGTTTCACTCTTATGATTTTCGTGTATTTCAGATTTTAAGTGAGCACTCATTTCTATGATTGAAGTAATGACATCCATTAGTTGATTTGCAACTTCGTCTTTCAATCCAAATCTGTCACAAATGCTTTTAAAGCTTCGGCGTTTTTGGTGTGGTTTAACACGACATTGCTGGCAAATCTGCTGGTACTTGGCGACCAATTGACATTCCAGCTTCTGACAATTGTCTTAGCATTTTAGTATCTATGGTAAGTTCTCCCTTAGTTGAAGTAGTGTCATTAGGATTTGTCTTTACTTTTAGCAGTTTCAATTCTTCGGGAGTGACAACAAAACTTTGGACAGAAAATTCAAGACCTTCCTCACCCTCTGTCAGGTCTGGGGCTACGAATTTTAAGCCTTCGGGTGTCTGTACTATTTGCCCGGGTACGAACGTGACGCCGTTGTCATCTGTTTCTATAACCCGCCCAGGTACAAATCTTGGTCCTTCTTCAGTGTCCACTACTTGCCCGGGGACAAATCTTGAACCTTCATCTTCTGTAGATATTACTTGACCTGGTATAAAAGTAGGGCCAGCTTTGGTCTCAATAATTTGTCCCGGTACAAATCGAGGGCCGTCGATAGTGTGAATT
>NC_051139.1:2688331-2705708 GCF_014839805.1 Manduca sexta
GACACGATGTTTTGTTATTTTTTCTTTTATTCTATACTAATAAACTAATACAAAAAATATAATTAGTTCCAAACATGTTTTAACGGTTCCCAATTACTTTACAATCGTAAGCTTGACTTGACTTGACAAATATTAAAAAGAATCATAAGTATTTACAATAATTATACTTAGCACTAGCACAAAGAGTTCAAAATGCAAATAGATGAGTAACTTAAAACACTGTTTTACAATACAATCTAAATTATTAAAATATTTAAGTCT
The DNA here is from genome assembly GCF_014839805.1 of Manduca sexta. Taxonomy (NCBI): domain Eukaryota; kingdom Metazoa; phylum Arthropoda; class Insecta; order Lepidoptera; family Sphingidae; genus Manduca; species Manduca sexta. The sequence continues at coordinate 2,688,593 of NC_051139.1, forward strand.
AGCAATCGCAAACAATACAATGATTGGTTTCTTAGAACAAAGCATAATATCTAAATGAAATCAATTATTTCTTTCACACGAAGAACATTTCAAAGTTATTAAGTTATAAAAAGTTTATGCACTGGCACTACACACTGACACTTTTTCATTTGTCTGTATCTATTGTATATTTCACACAATCGTCCTTACTAGCCAACTGTTTAGTAATATTGTATATGGTGTCCTTTACGGTTTGCAAGTTCTTATCACAGTCACTTTCTGCGTAATATTTAAGTCGCACTTCAGCGTGTTTCCACTGTTCGATCGTTGCAATATTTTTATTTTATTAACGTCGTAAATTTCAATTTTAATCAGGTGTGATGCATGTGTGCCGTCGTCGCTATTAGATTTGATGTATGAAATGCCGCCACCACTCGTTGATCGACCAACACTGGATGACTTTTTCGTATTTGTCTTTTTCTTCTTTGGTTTTTCGAAAAAGTCATCGATGTTGTTAAATTCGTTCGATCTTTTATTGGCTATAATCGCCTTTTTGACTTTGGCTGCGAGCGTCCCTTCTTCGTCACTAGGTTCATCGTTTTCATCAGCGTAATAATAACTCTTGAAAGTATTTTCAGGAAACTGTAATAAAAATTAATAAAAATGTTTTAGTTGTCGGTTAAGTAAGTAGTATGTGATAAATACGTATAGGTATGCTAAGTATAAATGTACAAGTTAATAACAATGATAAATTAATAAGAGATCGAAGACAGCTAAAATGTGTTAACCTCGTGGACAACACATACAATAAACAATTAATTAAACATCTGGTTGGTTATAACAACGTTAGGTCAAAGTATAAAAAGGTACTTACATTCATTTTTATAACAGTTTCACTATTTTAACACTTCACTATTACACTTAACTGGAGATCTCGCTTGGAACAGAGCACAGAGTGGAATACGATACCATGTGATTTTGAGTCGGTCTTTTATATGGAGAGCGAGTATTGTTTCCGTACAGACAAGACTCAACATGTTTCCAACTTTCACCATAAATTTTATATTGAATACGTATTATTCGAAAATGGGAATAATAGAGACGAGACCTATTGTTAAAAATAATAGAGAAGTAGTAAATCATTGTTAAAATATAGTTACCACCCGTGGGAACAATGAGAGGATGCAAAGGTTTTGTACCTAGAATTTGGGTAATGTATTATGTATGACAAACAATTGATTGATTTATCTTTCACAAACAATGGCCATAATGTGTAAAGGGTCAGTATTGAGTAATTGTAAACGGTTATTAAGTAGAAATACGATACAAAGACCTTAGCGTTTTTCAATAAAAAAGGATCACTGATAGAAAGTAGAAAGACAAAAGCATAACGAAACAAAGGGAACAGGTCCAAGCTTGAAAATGAGCCGTAGAGCATGAGTAAAGTTAATGCATCACTCCATTCGCGGGTGATATAAATGCAATCCGCGGACGTTGGTAATGAAATCCACGGTTAACTTCGCCGTAACATGCGGACGGTATCATTGAAAGTCGCGGTCGATAACAATGAAATTCGCGGGCGGTATAATTTTAATTCGCGGGCGGTATAATTTTAATTCGCGGGTGCTATCATTTTAATTCGCGGTCGGTATTATTTTAATTCGCGGTTGATATCATTTTAATTCGCGGTCGGTATAATTTTAATTCGCGGTTGATATCAATTTAATTCGCGGTTGATATCAATTTAATTCGCGGTTGATATCAAATTAATTCGCGGATAGTATAGTGCCCCGGCCCTGGAGCAGCCCGCGGACCCCCGTGGACGGGGGCGCGGGGAGGCGTCGCAGGTGCTCGGGTATCGGTGAATCCCTTACTACTGCCTGATCCCTCTCCAGTCATGTCGGAATGCCGTCACCATGCCATCACCTACGTACCTGGCTGATCTCTGTTGAGATTGCAGAACAAAACTGAGCTGATTAGTTTAGCTTAATACGCATAGCTAAGAAAACCACACATAGATATTTACATAGTTTGGGATCCGTACACATGTAATGAAATATTATCTCAACCATGCGAGCTATATAACTGACTTAGTCTTGTATTCGTTATGCAACCTGAATCGAAAATCAATATAGGAGAGTGGAAATTAAAATAAAACTATTTTCCGGATTGTATCGCGATTTTTTATATTATAATTTTCTCCCGAAATTTCAAAGACTTTATAGCCTTCATGGTCACGGGGGAAAGGATGAGCGACTGAGGTATGAGTGGACATGATAAGACTTCCGCAGATCTAACTTATCGTGAGAAACGCAATAGCAAAATGTTGGGTGACTTTAGTCTTTTGTGAGATGATACTATTATGCGAGAAACCATTTATATTGTAGACAAAAATGTCTACAGCGTGACTCAATCAAATATGTATTAAGATGTAACAACTTATTGGAAACACGATTGATCAATTTAACCCGATACCAATATATCATAATAAGACGATTTACCCCTGTACGCCGCGGTACCAATATCTCATAATTAGACAGTAAATAACCTGATAACAATATATAAACAGACGACATTAACAGCAGCTACAAACATCTCAATTGAAATATAGACTTTATAATAAATCTAAAGATTTAAGACGTGTATGCTATAAAATATTCTTTAGAAAGAGTAATTGCAACGAGTGCTAACATTGATAATGATGCCAAAATAGCAATTAATTTCATTGTCTACTTTACTGCTATTGCTTTGGCATCTATATCAACACGGTTTTATTTATTTCCTGGCTCTAAAACATAATAAGATCTAAAATAAAAAATAATAAGATCTGATGTAAGCAATTGCAAAATTTTAAACTATGTGATAAAACAATTAGATATTATATATACAGTACTGCAAGAGAGCCTAGAAGTGACTTTCGTGCGCCTGCGCATCTTAGCGAAGCGATACAAAAGATATTGTCCAAAGATTTTCAGCACAGTATTCACGGCTGGTTATGAAAGTAGTGACTCCAATGAAAATTCCTCGAAGTTCAGTTATCTTAAGTCTTGAATACTAGCTATCTTTAATTATTCTTATATTGTTAAACAGAACGTAGGTAAATATGCTGTAGAGTTACCGGCAGTATATAACATCTGCACAACCAGACGAACATACAAAAGATATCAGGATGCATTGCCACACCTAAATGGGACTGCAAATTGGAAGAGGTAGACCATTTATTATGACTCAAAAAAAACTTCAAGACACATCAAAACTGCAATTTCAAATCGTATTCGTGATACCTAAGGGACAAAGTTCTCCCTAGTATACCATCAAGAAACCATCACATCAAATTGGGTCGCATCCAAACAAATTATGCACTCGTAAATCCAACGCATCGTCGTATATTATGGCCCTTCACAAATGCAAGCCATATATTCGTTGCGACGCGACAAGGCGACCGCTCGACACGCGAGATATATTGCTAATATGGCCGGTGTCAGCACGCTTATGGCATAGAAAGCGTGATTGATAATGGTTTGTGGGATTGTGATGTTGATAGCGTTGCGTGGTGAATGAGTTGTTTAAAAAAGAATTTTCGCATACTATGCACCAGGGGCAAAAGAGGTTTTTTCCGAAAAGGAACCCTATACAACATAATATAGGTACCAGTTTGCATAAATGCGATGAGGATCGGGATCGGGTTATATTGACCCTTCGTCACTGCTAGGCACTATATATGATGTAGTATGACCAGTCGCCGCAAGAAGTTCGAAGTCATATCTCTGTATTGTGATATGCGGAATGAAACATACCATATGAAACAACCGCTATGTAAGATATCCCTGATTCAACCTCAGACCTATAATTCCTTAAGACCTACGAACTATGTACGACGGTAAAAACTCCGAACTGGGTATCTTTGAATTCTGATTATATATTGGATCGGTATGGAGGAACGACGTTCCAAGCATATGTTTTATTAAAGTGTTAACCTTTGCCTGCCAGTGGCACCATCGATGATGCTGAATCTTATTGGCATTTCTATAGAAATTTTACATTAGTCTATAAATTTGTAATTTTGAATATGATAAAAAAATATCACTGATTGCTTCTTTACGGACGTTTTAGTCTTTTTTATAAACAAACTAATGAAAATGTAACAAAATAAAACACGACGCGCGACGAAATATTAATATGTGGACAGAATTTCAGATAACATAAAATTCTCGTGGAGCGCATCATACTCTACAGAGAAAAATGAACATGACTAATTCAGCAATAAATGAGTCATGAAATTCGAGTGATACAAGTGGAAATGGACGGAACGGATGACGATCCGTTTTCCTAGCGTTATAATTACGTGGGATTCTGAAACTGTATGACAGATAGTGCGTTCGAGTTTCCTGATATTTCGAAACTTTTAAAACCTCGCATCGATTACGCGCCATGTTCGTGGGCGACATAAGTAGTATTTGCCGCGCGAGCATTTAGGTACGAATTTTTATGTAGAGCGCGGCTGCTGCGCGCGGAAAACGATCGTTTTAAGACGGAACTTTCCATTATACATAGTTGGGACTTGAGATAAGTTAGTCTACCGCGCGAGCCAAATTTAAACATGAGATGACCGACTTGACTGCGTACACTCGCGTCTCTGCAAAGAAGGTGTTTAGGAACGTTAGGGAACGAATGACGGATCGGAGGACCGAACCTCGGACGGGCGCGGGGGGGTGAAAATACTTCTTTAGAGTTCTTCGACATGAGGCCGTTTGGGTTAAAATATTACTACATATTTGTAAAAAGGACAAAAACATGTTATTTAAAATTGTAGAATTTTTTTTTGTACCAGGGATCATTTAAATTTTTTATAAAAATTTTATGCAATTTCTATAATAGAGTAAATAAAGAATTTATGTTTTGCCGTATAAAATTATACTAGCATCATGTAGTTATTTACAAAATCGATGAACGACTATTACAAATATTGAAAATCAGAACAAGGTTAGTTTAAAAGCGGCCTAAAATGTATAAACATTTATATCAAATTATAACATAAAAGACCAAATATAAAATATCGTTACTGCATCATTCGTTATTTTAATTAATGTCTCCAGTGGACACAAATCCAGAAGAAGCAAATTTGAACCATGGCAGCGTGTTCATACATTTACGAGCCGCTATAAATTAGCAACATTTATCGATGACATTGATATATCGCCGCAAATTAACCAAAATGTACGATTATTTGTATGAATTATATGATTTTATATTACTGTCGCGTGCTTTGCGCTAATTTTCCGCAATTAAATTATTTTGGTCGCAACATTCTTGTATTAAATTTGATAATAATCCAAATTCAATAGTCTTCTGATACATAATCATAGTAATATGTAGGTATGCTCCATAAACAACTAATTAACCTGTTTTGAATTTTACGATGCTATATATCGTGTAATCTCGCAAAGCAAATTGTACCATATTATCATACTAAAGTGTTATTGTATTTTTTGAAATACACCAAAACAAGCATTGTTTATTGCGTTATAGTGTAATTGAGACTGAACATCAGTCTTACTTATAAAAAATTCGCAAAGCTATGCTTAGTTAAAATAGAAATTTACTCAATCAGCTGTAAGTCAAAACCCGCCATCTTGCTTCTTAATAAGGTGTAAACTAGGAAACCGGTAATGTTTTTGACAGCTAATTAAGCAATTTTTCACCCCCTCTTAACGCCAAAACAAGTTTATAAGTTAGACTGCTTATGTCTAGCGATACCACTACACACCTACCACGCTGTACAATTATTAAAGCACGGGGCGTTGTGCTGATAAGTTTTTATTGCGCCGAATACAAAACAAGCGGCTTGCTAACCTCATTATTAAGAAAACATTTCGCTGGCTCTCTGTATAGAAGGTTGTTACATATACTTCCACCCCTATAATCGCTGATCACGCATCCCCTGATGCGACCCAGCAACGACGGACACAACTCATCGGTCATCGACCACACGTGTCACCTACTCATCGGGCACGAGGCGCCGACGCTGCAATTTAGCTATATAATATTTCCATTCCATACGTTTCATTTTTTATGTAATATCAGTAAGAAGCACTTTTAGACCTAACATTGGCTAATAGACACGTATTCTAATTGTAATTTTTATTTCCTAATTAAATTTATTAAAATAATTTTGTTTTTTTTTACAACCTCCGGTTGTGCCTTACGTAATTAGGTTCTAAGGATTTTTTTTTTACATAAATTAAATTATACATATCACATAATTCTATGTCTTTTTTAATACAAAAAAAACAATAATCGCCAAAAAGATAAATAAAGAAGGAATCACGTACTATTTATCTTTTAAAATTGTTAGTAATTTGGGTTTTTCTGCTCAGTATCAGCCCGGAGTCTGGAATTTGTGCCCGATATGGCAATAGGCTCGCCCCCTATCACATCATGGGACGGAACATACTTGGCGAAAAGTGGGTGCCCTAGTTGCGCCTCTGCATACCCCTTCGGGGATAAAATGCGTGATGTTATGTATGTATGTATGTAGTAATATGAAAATTTATTTACACAGGATCTTTTAATAGTGAGCCAGCAATTTCTGTCTTTCTGTATCTTTGTTGACCCTTATTTCGAGTTCCCATATTTAACAATGTAAGGTGTTTCGCAATGCAGTGATCGCAATTCCCCAAGTGATTAATGGCTATCGGCGAACGGTTTGGCACCGGCCGGGGTTCAGTCAAGGCGGCCGTTGTGAAACGCGCCTGTTAACGGCAACTAATATCTTACTTAGGGTTACTACTTGCACTGTATTCGCAAGTCGTTTGCCTTTTCCACTTTAATTAAAAGTAAAGTCCTGGAAGGTTTAAAATATGCAGAAGTCCTTAAATTTAATTTTTTATTTCTTTGAATGACGAGACGAGCTTGCCGTTCGCCCGATGGTAAGCGATACGACCGCCCGTAAACAATAGTAACACCATCCAACACCTTGAATAGCAAATTATTGTTTAATATTCCACTACGCTCGCTATAATATGAGATATTAAGTCTCGTTATGTCCAGAAGTTACACTGACTACAATGTCCTTCGAACTGGAACACAACACTCACCACATACTATTCCTTGGCGGCAGAAACACACACTGCGGTGATACCTACCCAAGCGGACTGTCACATATGAAAGACGTACCACCAGTATCAGCTTGAAATTAAACAATTTTTCGGATTTTATTGCGGTTTTTTATATTTCATTTTTCGATGAAACGTCGGGAGAAAAATAAAATATAAAAAACCGCGATAAAATCCGAAAAATTGTTTAATTTTAATGTCTAACATTTGCGTAAACAAATCAGTATCAGCTTGCCTTGATTGTTTACACGGTAAACATCACTTGCGGAAGTGCAAGTTGTGGCCTTTATACTAAGGGATTCCAGGATCCCATTCGTTGGCTTCTCCAGCTGTTGACTGACTCTGGATGACAATGAATTGCACTCATCTGAAGGTATTACATTAGGTCTATCCATTCCACTACTATTTTTACACTTTCATTAATTTATATTTTTTAACTTATAATATAAAAATCAATGCGAATGCACAGCAATGCCTTCTCCCTTTACAAGAGCAGACAAAGCTCCAGTATCATTGGGGACGAGGATTAACACAAATGTAATTAAATCAATAAATATACCGTTTAACAATATATAAAAGAAGCCAGTATATGTAATGTATCGTGTGTATACTACGTTTATTTGTCAATAAAGCGTGTGAGTCCCGCCCTAAACGCGCCTCCATTTCGGATCTGTTATCGAGTCGGACATGTTTTATTTACCTCAGAACAATGTTATTTACGCTTCATTAAACCCTCTTATGAAATAGTCTTAGGCCCTGGGATTGTTACGGAATATTACACAAAGAAGACACCACAAATTCTGAATCATTATGTAATTAATCCGTTAAATGGAAAACTAAATGAACCTAGGGGACCGATTACGTATCAAATAGCGGTACCCCCCCCCCTTTGCGAAACACAATGTCTCTTTAATCGTACGCGAATCACGCAAACCCCGCAGAGAAATATTAGGGGAAAAAAAACTGAATGAACCAAAGACCCGTAGCGAGTAAATGGCGTCACATTTAACAGAGGCTCAGATGTGCCGCGGTCAGCCGCTGGTTATTTATTATTAGTAAACTGGTTCAGGGCCGTGCAGTTCAACGCGTTTTCTATTTATTATAATATTAGGTTTTCGCGAGAATATACCACACTCTATATTAATTATCCTAACATTGTTTATTTTTGTTTCGTTCTGCGTCGTTTTTTCTAGACGTTCAGACGACATGTTTTTAATGTTATTTTTTTCTTGGAAAGTTATATTTGGCCATGGTAAGGTAAACATGGTAATTAACTAATTATTGAAGGTTGATAAAATTGTGGTTAATACATCCCGGTAATGTCCCGTGGGAAAAAAGGGATCTTTAAATACAAGCCGTTGCATCGTACCGTATTTTAGGGACTCTTGTAGCAGGAAAGGCTTTTCACGCGGGCAAAGACGCGGGCAACATCTAGTAATAAATAAAATTTAAATAATTGGTCTGAAAATATTTAGAAGAGGTCTATGATTGGCAGTTAGCTTCCAAGAGCTGAAGAAGATAAATACGCGTAAGTTTTTTACGATAAAAATTCGACCCAATATCACAGCCTCTTTTCCAATCACGTTATAGTGCTTTAGATCGGTAAGAAGCTAATTTAAGTATTTGTTTTTATCTAACATGAGTTGACCCCAACATGCCTCTCGTCGAATGAAACTAATTAACTATGAGATTTTCGCTATGTTTATCGAGATTGCTATACATTTTCTACAAAAATGTAAAGTGGGTGGACCATGGAAGGCCAATATCGCTAATAAACAGTTAATTAAATTATTAATTGATTAAAAGACAAAAAATAGTAACACTTTGTTTTATTATGTAACTTATACAATTTCATATTACATCATTATATAATCCTAGTAAGGTCAACTGTTTTTTTTTTAACGGCCTCACAAGGAATCATTAAGTTTCCTAGGAACTCAAGATATACAATCTTAATTAAATGCAAACAAAAGAACAATATTTCTCTCTTATTATATCTTAAAGGATTTGTTATTATAAGCGAATCCTTATATATCAATTCAAAGCTCAAAAAATAATGGATTATTTACTTGATTATTTACCTAAGTTAGGTTTTCCTGTGAGTGCGTTTTATAATTTTAATGTCGACGACCGAAATCAACAAAACTAAGGACCGCACTCAAAAAATAATGGCGCGTGTTACTTACCGTAGTGACTGTGTCCGATTTCGATGGGTATTTGTGCGAGTACAAGAAATTTTGTCATCACAATTACCAAAGAGAATCTAACACTACGTTAGAGCAATTACTACGATTTTTTAATTATAATCGGCTTTATTAGGAACATAACCTTCCATTGCACACCCACCTTATCAAGTTAACTTAGTTCTTAGCGATTTTATTTTAACTCCATGGATTTTATTCAGGTTTACTTTAAGCGAGCTTTCAACTCTATAAAGTTTGTCCGGAATTACAAACCGTATTTTGCACTAACACAGGTTAACTCAACCTTTCAACTTTACAAAATGTGCTGGATTACAAACCGTATTTCGCACTAACAGGCTATCGCAACAATCTATTTCTATAATATTATAATTTGTAAGGAATGCGGCACACTGAAAATAAAATGAGCGCTTAAACATTGATAAAATGACACCCACGTGCGCTTCTGCACTAGATACAGCCGATCTTATTGTTCAGGTGTTGTAACAGGGACGCATTTAGGGCAATGTGTGGGGGCTAATAACCAACGATCAATATTAAGTTTGAAAACAAGCGCAAATATTCCTTTAAGCGTTTTGTAACAGATGTCGTATTTTCAGAACATATTTTTATAGAATGAAATTATAGATTGAACTCATGTTTTATGTCTTGGCACATTTCTGAATAAACACTATGTATTCATGAGGCCTTATGAAAAGCCTATATCACCTTCCACCTATTCCTACCACACCTATTATTATATATTTCCAGCACTTTCTGCGCAGCTCGATGATTTTCTTTAATGAAATTGATTTACTATTATCATTGATCCAAGTCTTCGAACCAAGGTAACAAAATATAAAAAAACAAATTTCTATGCACAATTTTTCACCATCGCCTTGGGCCCGTCAGTGCAACTCCGTGGCAAATTATACAGTCATCAGTCAACCGGTCCGTCAAAACATTGTACAGTCGGCCAAAATAGATCGGATACAAATAGACACGCCAGTGGTACGAAATCGGCGCGACTGTTCTTCTTTTTCTTCTTTTCTATTATGGCTGCCACCGTTCCTTTATCGGTGATTTTGCCAATGTCGAGTAATAATAGTAGATAAAAAACAAAAAGAGACTATAAAATCGTTCCTTTTTTTCAGGAAGCGGCACGACTGTTGATCACTGCGAGTTTCATCATTGCATCATTTAAGGCAGAATAACATTCACAATAAGCGATCCTAATCTCAATCACCAATCCGATTCCGAGAAAGAACCAATCAAATTACTCATTTGTACACATGTAAAAAAATCTTTGTTCTGATTGGTCCATTTTTTAAATAGATCGAATAAAGCGATTGGGTTCGTTTATTAAAAATGGCGGTAACTAGGCAATTGTAGACTAAGATGTTTTTATTACATGTTATATTGATGTTTATATTTTGTAAAACGTCATTGATTGTAGAGGTTACAAACTAACCTTAGAAAGATCTCTAATGCTGTCATCAATGATGCTTTTGGAACATAAAGTTTAAATACACTTTATGACAACGAATAACTTAACAGGTTATTTTCTTTTATTTCGGGCCTTTGACACGCGCTCAGATAAAGAAATAGAAATTTGCAATTTTATATTCGAATTTTATCGTCTATGTAAAGTTTATCACACATATATTTTATTTTTCGTTAGGGCTGCTATTATTTTCCTGCATAAAACGAACTTGTAGACCGCACTATGAACTGTGAATCCATAGGCACTGAAGTGTTTTATATTATATTATAAAAGGTACTTCATAATATTATCATTAATCTTCGGAAATAAGGATAAATTACCAGTAAGAGCCCCATTTATTTCGAGCTCATCAATAAATCTCTCGTCCTAAAATATATCAACAACTAAATTGCAGTAACGAAGCTGTGTCCGAAGTCAAAACACACACATAAGATATGTAAAGAAATGCTTGTTAACTGGAAATAACTTTCGGAAATTTACAATCGCTCTTTTTAAAAGAGAAAAATGTAATGTGCAAAGTTTACTGTAAAGCGCCATCTGTTGTTGGCAGTGTAAACCACAACAAATTGAATAAACAACCGAAGTCTATGACCAACTGATTCATGGTAGATTTCACAGATGTCGCTGTTTTCGATTTTATAAATTGTAAGTCTATAAATAAAACATTGTTGTAATTTGGCAAATGTTTCAATCTAGGGTTATAAATAAAGCAAAATAAGAGAATACATTAACACGTTATCTATCATGTGCTTATTCATTTAAAAGATTAATAACGTTAATTGAGGAGAACATTTTGTTCGCCCGACAAACCATTGTAGCACAGAATAACATTGAAATGAAAATGTGACTTGGCTATGAATTTTATAGAATTATGTGTTTTTCATAGATAAGTGTAATACTTAATTGTTAATATCTAGAATAAATTGATTACTCAATCTAAAATTGTGAGATAAACATAGATGGCGCTGTTGCAATACATCGGTCATTTTCAAACAATCCTTTTTAAATTAAAGCACGCTGTATAATTTAACATCGTTATTAGCAATAGTGAGTGTAAATAATTATTTACATTAGAAGTACATAGAATGTACTACATATATAGTATTTTTTGTTATATTATTTCCTTTTTTTTTATTGCCACTATTTTTAATCCGAATGTAGCGAAGTTAAAGTATTGGGTCCAAACTCCAAACACAAGTACGAGGTACCAATATGTAACAAATTACTCGACGTACAGAAATACCTTAAGTATTTAGAAAAAAAAAACAGTGCATAAAATTTCGGTTTCAGAAAAAGGATGACTGAAAATACGGACACAGAAGTAAATATAAATTACGAGTACACATTAACTCGCAGTACACAACAATGTACAAGTACCAACATAAACGAAACCAGTTTTAGAGAAAAAAATGTAACGCATAAAAAAACATTTCACTAAAAAGAACTTAAACACAAAAATATACTTACATCCATGATGATCTGAAGCGTGAGCGCCCTGGCCCGCCGCTCGCTGAGGCGCCTGCGCCGGCCCACTAGAGCGGGCACCGCGACCCGCGACAACCACTCGCCAAACTCTGCCCAACACACGCACTCTCACTACACCGATAATTGATTCTCACTAGATCATTAGTAATATCGAGCCTTGATTTAATATCAGATAAAAATTAAAAGATAATTCGTAAAGTAAAGTTTTGAAAATTATGGTCGGTTAGAATTTAGAGAATACATTCGAATTTCAAAATTTAGGAAAAAGAAAAAAAAACGACAAGATATGATTTTTAAAATACAATCACAAATGTAACCAATATTCCATTTCTAAATATTCTACCAAAAAATAAATCAAAGCTCGATGGCTTTCACGAAAGGGTAAATTGTTGTATGATGAGGAACATATTAGCACAAAATGATACTCTCAACTATGCTGGTAAGTTAAGTGTACACACATAGAATGGATTTATTGAAATTATCGAGCCTCTCAGTCAATTCATTTACAAAGTTAAGTTAGTAAACAATCTAGAATCATATTCTTAATGTAATGACAGATATGTTTGCTGAAATAAATCCATTGTATACAAATATACTCAAGCAAGACAATAGTTAAAGTGAATAAATTTTCAGCGAAGACAAATGAAGTCGAATGTTTATTAGTTGTGAAAGATATTGCACACGTAACAAAGAAGAATCATGATATTTGTATTATTTTGTGTGTAATATGCTTGTAGCCACACTTGTAGCAGAGACTAAATACAAAATTAGTATGTGGCAAGAAAGTGTACACAAGGTCTTTTAATAATAGTGAATACATTACTGTTACATAATAACGTGCACATATTATTTGTAAAATAGTTAAGTGAGAACGGGGAATATAAGGTATGAAGGAATTGCTATTGTATTAGTACTGAAGTTAGACGAAGAGAAGGAAAAAATTAGAAGCGAAAAAGAAGTGAGGATTTTAATGTAATTGTAAATGTATTATAAAGAATAAAATGATGATTTGTTCCTATCCGTTAGTACTGTAATGACTGTCATAGAAAGTGTTTGAGTGTCTCCTAATATGACGGTCAGCGTCATCAAAAGACCTGTTGAGTTATATTCAAGTACAGTAGCCAATTAACCAATTAAAACCAGTAAATGCAACAACATCTAGGATACAGTAATCGGAAACTCGAAAAACTTTTTGATTAAGTATGTTTATAAAATTTCGAATTTACAATTACCTTATCAACAAATACACAGTTTAAGCTAGTTTTCAGATTTCGCAATTTATTTAGGAATAATGAATAAATATACTTAGATTCGTTAATTAGCTTTTGTTTATATCCTGAAAATGTAGTAAATGATCCCAAAAGTACGGAACTAATTGAAATGCATGAATCTCTTGGCCTTGGGACTTCTAAGGAATTAGAAGCAAATAATAAATTTCATGGCTTGTTTTTAAACGCAATTTTCATTTCAAATATACACGAAACTAGATATTTGGAAAAGGCAATATTCAGTTGAAGATATAAGATTTCTGTTAATCTAGCTTAACTGTGTATTCGTTTATTGATTTGTGTAATTTAGTTGTAACACTGACCTATGGCTTCTCGTGTCATGATGTCTTGTGTGCAGTGTTCCATGTTTGTGTCTTACACTAAATATAATACTGATTATAGTTATTTCACAAACACTATTTACAAATCACTATACACTATCACTGTTTATGTTTGTGTGTCGATCGTTTTATTTCGTTTTTGTTCGCAGCGTCTTTCACTTCAGTTTGTATTAGTGTTTAAATTCTTTAAGTTTCGTCTTTTGATGTTACCTTTGTCATTCAGAAAATCATAAAGTCCATGATTATATTTACTGTTTTATTTAACGGGTAGCCATTTTTTAATTTTGAGTCTAAGACTAAAATTTTGATAAAAGATTTTGTTAAGCACTAGTTCAGGTTTTCTTGTCTCTCGTTTATCCATTATAGATAGTCTAGATTTATTTGTATGAGATCATGTCATCAACGGTTTGGTATAATCCGGGACTACTATAGTGATTACATAAATTCTTTCCGTTGACGTCAAATCGTGAAAGTTTCGCTGTGATCGTAGGAAATAAAATCTAAAAACATATGAGTATTTTGAACCCGCGTGGTTTGTGACAAGTGATGTCGCTTATTAATAATTTAATATATTTAAACCAGATCATTTTGAGTAGATGATTCTACTTCTCAGGCGTGGAACGTAGATTTAACAGAAATAGCATTTAGGATTAAGCTCTTATGGTTCTTTCAAAGCATTGATTTTTGTTTTATTTATAGTATTGAGATTTAAGGATTTCTTACTGCTTAAACTTCGATAGCGCATACTGAACTCCTAAGTTCCAATGCTATTAACGGCAACTGCTGATATAACGCATGCCAATAGTTGATTTATTCTCTTTTTTCTACAAAGAAACTGAAATAAAAGTAATTTAATTGTCTACATGATTAAAAAACAGCAGCTAAGGATATCTATAGCGGGAAATTCCAAATTTACTACGGACTTAGAATCATGGATCCAACACGTGTTATTAATACTGCTCATTCATTGTCGTGGCACGGCGTCGCTGATCTATTTATATTCCACTATATTATTTTAAAGACCATCTGACAAATTCATCATCGCTGAAGCGAGACTTGTTGAAGATCACGATACTTATTTGATAGTCAAAGACTACGTCTATGAAGTAAAGATTTAAAAAGAGACTTAGAATTAAGGAGGAACTACGAGTGTATAATATGCTGTGAGTTTATTTCGTACAACTATCAATGAAATTGGAATTTAAACAGACAAAAATGTTTAATGCTCGGAATGAGCGCAGCCTAATCAGAGTTGTCCAATGAGCAATGTTTTAAACAACTACTGGTTTAGACGACCAAGCGGTTCAATAGAAAAAATAAAGCATTAGCAGCAAATTAATAAATTATAATAATAAACAGATTACAAATGAGTTCGAAGAAATTTAGCTTGTAAATGCAAGTCGGATGTTACGGAGTAATTTATGTAGTTAGTAAATCGAAGATTCGAGCAGCGTACTACAAATCCACTTAAAGAAGTTTTGGCAGTTTCCCAACTAGAGAATCTTTGGTTTACGTGCATATTTCATGTTGAGTATATTTATGTCTATTCAACTGATTAAGGAAACGACTAAGTAGCTGGTCTGTAGGAAGCGTGTTACGGTAACAACACCATATTTTTTTATTACAATGTCTGAATTACAAAGTAATCTAATTACAATGAATTGCATGACATCACACAGGGTCCGTATACTCAGACAAAGACAAGAGTTGAATCATAATGCCTTTACATTGGCGAATATGCTCTCCAGTGGCAAAGGGTCCATATCACCCGATTCTTGCCGGCTTCCCTTACGTAATTTATGTAAAATCTAGTTATCAGAACGATTTCTAGTCCGCATTTCTGCATATTACTAGTACCTGTAAGTCATGTACTGTTCACTTTTGGAAATCTTCATCCTTCGCCTCTGATGCTCTCTAACCATATACAAAACACCTTCCCAATCCTACATGAAGACAAAAGGAGATCTAGACAGCTTCCAGAATACGAGAGACCAGGCTACATGTTTCCGTGCGGACTAAGGTATTGCCAACTGATGATGTAGAAGTGAATTCCGGTGTTACGTGGTAGGCAGCGGGTATGTGGCGCAACGCCGGTCGTCACCTGCTGCCAACTGCACCTGCCAAGTGGCTATACTTGAACTTGTTGTGTGGAGTATAGAACACACTATTGTTGAGGTTTTATTCCGAAAAGAACAAGCAAAATGGTAAATCACTGATCAGAAGAAAGTACAGCACAAAAATCCAAGCTTCTCCCTTTTATGATTTAAAGAAAATACCTATTAATGACATTTTGATTGTGCCTGATGAAATGGCACTTCCAAAAGGCACTTTTCCGTAGTATTGAAATTCTCTTTAGGGCACTTCTTTCCTACAAACCAAAAACTTTTAAAATCTATGAAATAACCCCAGAAACAGATTTTTTGGTCGCAACAATATTCCGTCCTTAGATAAATAATGTTTATGAATAAGGGGTAAGTATATAACTAGTTGGTCGATGAAAAAATAAAGATCACGTTTGATGCCAGTGATGATAAATGATATGAAACCTTTATATTTTGTCCAAAAACTTTGATAGTTTAGCAAAATAGGAATTGCTGTAGGGTAATACAGTAATCAAGAAACACTCATTTACTATGTTTAATGGGGCGCCACCGTTACGAGTCCGAGGTTACTACGCACTGTCAGGATATTTGTACGACGATCATTTCTCTGGTTTTAGAAGAATGAAATTTGCAAATATTCTTTGCATCATGTCCATCCATAAATCATAATGATGATTTAAAATATCATTTGCAAGAAATCAATAATGAAACCGGTGTCGCAGAATTTATTTCTAGCTTCGATATTTGAGAACTTCTTATGCCATAATAAAGCTATTGTACATTCTCATGTTAAAACCAATGGTTCATATCAGTCATTTCATATTTCTTATGCTCTATCGATTCAACTTTATTTTTAGATAAATTTCCATTACCCACTGTAATCTTCCTTTGACTGTATCGTCATTCATTGTCCATAACATTACTGTTGTGAGTAAAATACTATAAATATTTGTATCTTGCGTTCATTTGGCAACACAACATGTGCAAATAATCTGATTTATGTGGATTTATTTCTGAAAACTTGTTTGTGTTTACGTTAGTGAGGCGTATTTGAGAGAACGATATTTTGTCTGTTTGTCTTCAATGTGACTGATCTAAAAATACGCTACAATGCACCTAGAAAAATTGCGGAATACCTACAT
>NC_051139.1:2706208-2732063 GCF_014839805.1 Manduca sexta
GAAAAGACGTTTGTGTTGACGTTAACTAATTCGTTTTTTTGTTTTCTTGCGTAAAATAGATATCAAAGAGATACCTTATAATTGAAGACAGCATTGTCTTGTAAAATGTTTATTTAGAGAAATCTCGGTACCTGTTAGAGATGACAGTTGAATAATAGTATCATCGGATTACAAAAATATCTATTACAGGGTTGTGTGAACGATATTCCTTTGTCTATTAATTCAAAGGAATAAAGAAAATATTGTACATTGTTGCGCGTTTTGGCGGGATCATGAATTTTATTTTATTTTGTGCGTTGAAGTAGTGCTATATATTATAATATTTGTTAGATTAATAAAACTTCTGCAATTATTATGTAAACCAGTTTGAATTATATGCATTATAGTTTTCAAATAGAAATAAATACACATAATTTATTGTTACCTTCACTGTTTAGCACGATCAATGGAAACTAAATTTCCATTGTACGTCCTCTATTACCCAAAACTTTAATCACTCTCACATTTTTCTTTATTTATAAGTTTGGAATATTTTAACCGACTTCAAAAAAGGAGGAAGTTCTCAATTCGATTGTATGTTTTTTTTGTGTGTTTGTTACGCGACTACTCCGCCATTTGTGGATCGATTTCCAAAATTCTTTTTTTGTTGTAGGTGGTTGGTACGAGTGATAGAAGATGTGCAAGGCGGGGAACTGCGCACGCGGCAGGGATACGTGCCGGCGCGCGTGTTGCAAGAGAAGCACAGCCTCGAAAGAGACCAGACCTCTCAGGCAGCTAGGAGGCAGTAAGTACTTCATGCATTTTTTCCAATGACGAGTTTATTTGTAGAGGGGAGTTGTGGTCAGATTTTCTCTGCCCAAATAGGCGCGATCGGGTCGGTACCGTTTTTTCCAAACAAACGAACCCACCTTTATTATGGTCATCTGATGGTGTATTTAACACCTTTAAATACTTACAGGGGCTACTGCTAAGACAATCTTTAAAAACGGTCAAGAGAATTATTAACCGCGCAAATCCATAAGCCCAGTTGTTACTTCATATACTACAGCTTTGTGCGACAATGGTGCTAACATCATATATTATGTAGATAAACCTGTTTTCAAGTATTCAATATGTCTTCGGTAGTCCATACCCAACATAATGAGAATTGTAATGTCGCGAACGCCTTGTACAAAAAAATGTTATTTATTATCTGTTTAATATTTACACATTCTTTTCTAATAGCTCCATTCAAAATATCGGTGGCGCTTCAAGTCATTAGAATTGGATGAAAAAAATGACAGTGATCCACCATTTGGCATCAAATGTAGTTTGGCAAAGGATCTTCTAGTTGACTCACGGATAATGGCATTTAAACATAACAACTCAATGGTTTAGCAGTTGAATTAAGACGCATCATTTGTGGTTTCCTTACGACTATCTTCATCACTGTTTTATTGTCTTACTTGTTATCAATAAAATTAATCATAGTTACCTTTCTGTTGTCTTCAATATATATTTAGAGGTCTTCAAATTTAAATAGGACAAGGTGGATATGACAGAAGGCAATTATTTTTTGCAATAAGTGTAGGTGTTCCAACAGAATCGCAGACCTTTTAATCTTGATGTACCAATAATTTTTAATAAATAAAATGTCTTAGAATGTGCGTGGTGCATATATTTTTGACCGTCTTTAGGTATCTCCTTTTACTTGCTCAACCTTAGAAGATTTTTATTAGATCGCCACCGCAGCGCTGATTTATAAATTCAAGTAATGACTAGACACCGGAGATAACCGAGAAAGTACCGTCTGTGAAACGTTTCAAGTGTTTACATTGAATTTATTGGACTTGGGTAGCTCACCAGGGAATTCCCTTAGCCATTAAGCCATAGGAATTCTAAAGAGGTTTGTAATGAATCCAATATATTTGACATAAGGATCGAAAAATAATTTTAATAGCGTAAGCAAACGAACAAGTAGAGCATTTGAGAGTAAAATACCATTATTCCATAAACACCGACAATTGTAAAGTTACCGTATGTATTGCCGACCTCGGAATAAAAAGGAAAATAGTTATTTTCAAGTTACCTTGCTGTATATAAACTCCTTATAAATTTTATTAAATCTTGCCTTTACTTACTCTGCATTAGATATTATTTTATTTACGACTTGATAGTTATGTCTAGTTTGTGAACTGCATTTCGCTGCATATCTAACACCGCCGTCGGCACTGCCCTATTCAGGTAATTATAAATAAATATAATACGTAATAATAATTGTACTCTTTTTAAATTCCATATTGAAGGTGATGTTCCTTTCTTTTTGTAAAAGACACAAACTTTTAACTCGGTTCGGCTATTCAAAAAGACGCATTGTTTTTAGCTTAGCGACGATATTCTCTTATCTTGTAATTTGTGTGAAATTTCCATTATAATAAAAGTATGTAAATACTAAAATGACTCGCACAGTGTATAATCGCACCCTATAGTCTTAAATCGAAGCCGAAGCAAATCGATTTCCTGACAGAACCTAATTAACACAAACGCCTGTAAATAAGAAATAATACTTAGCAAAATTGTGGCCAGGTTCTTAGGAACTTTAGAACCTACGCATGTACTATAACATCTAATTATAAACATGCATGTAATGAGAAGTAACAGCCGAAGAAAAAAGTAAAAGCCGAAGCAAATCGATTTCCTGACAGAACCTAATTAACACAAACGCCTGTAAATAAGAAATAATACTTAGCAAAATTGTGGCCAGGTTCTTAGGAACTTTTAGAACCTACGCATGTACCATAACATCTAATTATAAACATGCATGTAATGAGAAGTAACAGCCGAAGAAAAAAGTAAAAGCCGAAGCAAATCGATTTCCTGACGGAACCTAATTAACACAAACGCCTGTAAATAAGAAATAATACTTAGCAAAATTGTGGCCAGGTTCTTAGGAACTTTTAGAACCTACGCATGTACCATAACATCTAATTATAAACATGCATGTAATGAGAAGTAACAGCCGAAGAAAAAAGTAAAAGCCGAAGCAAATCGATTTCCTGACAGAACCTAATTAACACAAACGCCTGTAAATAAGAAATAATACTTAGCAAAATTGTAGCCAGGTTCTTAGGAACTTTTAGAACCTGCGCATGTACCATAACATCTAATTATAAACATGCATGTAATGAGAAGTAACCACGAGTGGATGCAAATTGCCACGGTGCTTAACGAGGTAATAAACTCTTTACGTGTGTATAATTTTAAATGCAACAGAAATATTTCTGTCTGAATTAAATTATTGAAAATATTTGCACTGATATTCATTCTGGTGGTAGGACATAATTAATATCCGCCCGGATAGCGACTACCGTACACAAGGTGTTTAAAACCCGTCATAGTGTTCCACGTAAGTGTGTCGCGTCCCGGATCAGCTGTGTATATCCGGTTCTCACAGGCCGGCATAATTGTGTCGATTGTCGAGGGGTAATCGTAACGGGAAAAACCTAGTATTAAATAAAATCTGAATATTAATAGTTGCAGAGCTATGTTATCCTTAGATTTAGACTGGGGGCACCGCCTATGTTTAGTATGCTCCTCGAACTATAGTGATTAAAGCAAATCCATAATACACTTCTGTATCTGGATAAATTTTTAGAATCGCAGAACACTTACTTTTTAGAATTGGTACATTATTGACAAAGTTTAGCTTCTACAAACAAATTCGTGTATTACCTAACTGTAATGTTTAATATCTTTGTATATTACACTCCTCAATGCCTTCTTCGAGTAAACAAAAGCTTACATTGTAATTTCCTATAAAATATTCGTGATAATGAACCCTTCATCAGCAGACGCGGTGCCAAGACCAAGAGTAATCCAGGTCGACCGTAAACCGCTCACCACAGTCTTCACATTTAGCTTTACATTTCTTCCTGTTATGACATCTGGAGTCCTGTATTTTTGTTTAACAAAATATAAATAAATATGTTTACTCTCATACATTGGAGTGGAGAGGTTGTAAATATTATTGTTATGGCGATGAGTTTGGTTAGAGGGGATTATTTGTGTGGACTGGTCCTTTCCTTTCGAATCAAACTTATAGTTTATGATGTTCACTACTTCGGTTGTGTAATTTCAACCAGTAATCACTTTAATTAGTATTTGATCGCTGAACTACAAATCTATTGTTTTAAGAAAGAAAGGACCAAACAGTGATCGTTAGTTAAAATCAGTGTTCTTGTTTTAATTATCTGTCTCTAATACGCAGTATTTTGATATAAACTGACATTTTTAAATGATGATCGCTTGCAGTTTACATCTGAACCTTCCCTGCAATCTGAATAGATACAAATTATACTACAGTATATTCCAGAATAATTATGTGATAATTACGTGTAATTTGTATCCAAAGTTGGCACCAATCCGCCAACTATAATGTTAAATAATATTTTGTTTTATATGCACGGCAAACTGACCCCACTACACCTGATGATAAGTGGAGTGGGGTGCAATAGAATGTCGACTGACGAGACATGATTACCCGTCGTCAGTCGACACAATTATGCCGGCCTGTTGGAACCCCGGTTCCACATATACTACAGCTATTCATATGTGGTAGAATTTTAGACATATTCTATCCATTAGTGTGAGAAAGTAGGAAATATTGATGCAAAAAGCCTCGTAAAACCCAACGAGAATGTGAGTGATGAATATATTTTGTGTGCGTGTTTGGTATTATGAACAAAATGTGTGTATACTGATACGGTGTGGGTGTGGTAGTGTATGTTAAGATGTTGTAGTGTATTTGTAGGAGCACTCGAACCAGGAACCGGTGCAGTACAGCGATACATAGCAAGGGAATGTTTTATATTTTGAAGAAAATTGTTTTGTAAAATTATGATTATTGTTCCATGGGTATACATAGGCTGATTCTGGAATGCGACACGCTTACGTGGGCGACTATGGCGGGTTTAAACACCTAGTGTACGATGGTCGCTATCTATATATAAAATATATCCTACCACCAGCACTTAGTCGAAATTACCTTAATAAAGGCAAAGTTAATCAAACTAGTCCACAACACAACAAACAAACAGTAATTTGTCATAACCTATATTTATAATAATTGATTATTATTGAGTGTGTACCAGACGCTGAAATATGTTCCTAATAATAAATAAGAAGTAATTTGTCGCATAGTCAACGTTGCCAAGTATGATGACATGCAGTAAGGGATAGCTCTTTACTAGTTATGCACGCGACTTTACATTGTAAAACTAAATATTGGAAATGACAAGTCAAATGTAGGGGCTGATGGTAAACCTTACAACTGCCAATCAACAGAAACAAACTCTTCACCACTACGAATCATAAATTTATAGCGGCAACGAGAAATCCACCAACATAACCTCAGTCGCACGCACAAGGCACAAATATCAACGTCAACGTCACAGATATATGTAAATGTTAAAAATAATAGCACAATGCGTAAAACTCTTCCTCTCCCCCTATCCCATAAACCCCCTCTCCCATCCCTAAAGGAGCGCCATGGTTGCTAAGCCGGAGAGCTCTTGTATACCATTAGCAGGGTACCTCCGGTGATAACCATGGCGTGACAAAAATGTACTGTAAAAACAACGCGGTGGTCTACTCAGATGGCTTCTCGCATAAGAGACCTACTTATGGCTCTATATCTTGATAAATGTGTAAAAGCATTAATAAAATTTTGGTTCTATAATAAGATGATATGCTGAAAAAAACAAATTTATCATTATCGGATCTTAAACAAATAGTTAATTTGATACGAATTCAGTCCTAAAGCAAACTCCCCGATATATCGCGTGTGTCAAAGCTATGTTCGTGTTCCTGGATATTTATCTTAATATAAAAGACTATTCTTAATTCTATTAATAGTTACAGAAAACTATATTACCTACTCTTATAAAACAAAGAAAAATAATTGCATACTAAGTAAACTACCACCTCTGTTAAGTCCTCCTATTTCATCAACAAAATCTTTCTGAGTTTAAACTTTTATCATAATAATATCGTATACGGTGTGAGATGAACTGCGTCTATGTCGTTAATAATTACAATTATATTTAACTAGATAATAAATTAAGAACTAGCGCCCAAGGCATGATTCCAGTCCTTATAAATGCAACCAAACATGCTTTGCTATTGGTCAATAATGTGCTATAATTTCTTACATTACGGATGGGATATGTATGAAAGTATGGCAGCAGCACTAATCGTAATACTTTTACTTATGCATTTGATACGGAAAGTTACTAAGCTGGAGACTTTAATAACCCATAAACACTGGCAACGTACCCACCATATCTCCATAAATTTGGGTGTTTATGGGCGACGTTGCAAGTATCTACCTCCTTACCTCTCCTTTCATAAAAATGTGTTTATAAATTTGCACAAACAACTTTACAGTCCTATGCATAAATCAATAAAACAGCTTATTACACGGTCCCGGAATCCAAAGCCACATCGTAAACAACCGTTCCAGGTGTCCATCCGCCAATGGAACAAACCGTGACGTACTCTGCTCAAAATATCACCCAGCTCCAAATGGATCCGCATCTCACATGTCCAATTTATCATGCCGATGCCCAATTACTCTCACGGTTGTCTCATTACCAAAGACCTCGGCCAAAACGGTTTGTATTTCTCAGGATATCCATCAATTGCCCGGTTGTCTACCTTGGCTGTTGGCAATTGTTCTACAGAAATATAATTCCAATAGTAATTTAGTTTCGCTTGGCAGACCTGGAATTGTGAATGAAATACATAGTACATTTATATCTTATGTTATAGCATTAATAAAATATGAGAATGATATTATTACGTTTCTAAAATGATGTTGTAAGTATATCGCGCAAAATGAAATTTTGTAATTATAGATGCTGTATTTTTAGTAGTCTGAATTCGATTATTTTTTCTTTGAAAAACAGTAGAATTTATTCCTTTTCGCTCTAAATAACATGAGGATACTCATAGAATTCCTCAAGATTTATTTTTTTTGATAAATTGTTTTATCCTTCATGGCAAAACGCCGTAATATCTTTAAAACAAGGTTGTCTTATGTCATATCTGCTATTAATCTCTTGCAAATCAATAACCTTCCATTCTTAATCAAACTACTTGGTTTGATCCGATCATTTGGTCTGATCATATCATTCAACGAGTTTGTAACAAAGTCTAGCTACTTACCTTGCTTTACGTTAACCACGACTTCTTTGCAAGCTGTACTTATTGCGTTAAATTTGAATGTAGTCTGGTTAATTTCTTCAATGTTTGGACAAATTAATATCATTGTGGAAAGACTTACCGAGGGCATGCATTTGTCTTCATTACCTGTTGTTTCTTTTGGCGGGAGAAAACTAACCCTGCCGACCTACAGTTCAAGTGACCTTGTGTTTCTAGTAATATTTAGTAATATAACGATTCATTCACACTCGCCCACTCGTCCACCTTTTATGTGTATCATTTGAATGCCCTCACACTGAGTCATCTATGTGAAGCATTCGTCTAATTTATTATAATGTTTATCATTCCGTGCCACTCGTCATCACGTGGCGGTGCAAAATGTTTTGCTGTTTTGATGATGGAAATATTGACGATGATTTTATTGGTTTTGTATGATGAGTGGGTTTAGGTTAGGTTAAAAGATTTTGTAGTCTTTGAAATAAATACTTGCAAGAATTATTTTGATTCCGGACTAATATAGTGATTTAATGGGATATTAATTATTTGGTACAACTCCAACAACAAATTGATGTGACAAAACATAATTTGCTATTGCTAAATTATAGGGTGAGATAATTTGACAATTTTGTAATTTGTTGATGGTTATATTTACAAAAATTACCTAATCATTAATCTATTTAATTTCTCGTGCACTATTTAAAATTTGGTTCCATATCAAGGCTCCACCAACTTCTTTAATTTAAAAATATTTATTTAAAATTCTTGTTTATTGTTGTGTAGTTGGTTATATGTGTTAATCTAAAATGACATATTTTCGTAAAGCATTTGGAATTAAAGTCAGTATATGTACACTCGGATCCATCTCTTAATTTCTTAAAGAACGTTGCACAGGAATTTCATATTTACAGCATACATTTATTACCTACAGGGCGGTGGTTCGCGAACTGGTGGAAACTGAAGAGGAATTCGGACGAGACATGCTGCAAGTGGTGTCGCGGTACATGAAGCCGATAGACAAGGCCACCACGCCCAAGCCGGTGTTCGACAACAGGGAGCTGCTGTTCTCCAACTTCAGACAGATATGCGAGTTCCATAATACGTAAGTTTAGTTCTACATTGTTGCACTTGGCATGTGTGTAGCCGTTAGCCCACGTGTGCTGACAAATTACATTATGTCAAGCATACACTAAACGCCTGTAAATAATTTGCAGCATCTTAATGATTATAATTATTATATTTAGCACCCTGCAGAAATCCTTTTTAGATTAAAAATTCCTTTCCAACGGTGTGTTATTTTCATAAACCAAAGCATTTTCTTCATAGTGATAAGGTAATTGCTTTCGCATGCTGAAGATATGCTTTGACACAGAAAAATAAATTACAGCTAGTGCTGGTAATACATAAATGAGTCTAATCCGTAGCTGGATTCTTAAGGCTTCACTATTTACAGGCTTTTTGTAAAAAATCCGAACACGAAGCATCAAAAGGAAATGTTTGTCCTGAGACAGTGTCAAAACTACGTATCAGACAGACGTAATTGAAATAATTGTCATATACCATTATTGTTCAAATCAAAATACCTTTCAACGTTTGACATTTCCAGTGTGCTGCTGGAGGGCATAAAATACTACGCGGGGGAGCCGAAGATGCTCGGACGAGCTCTGCTGCGGATGGAGAGAGAGTTCGACAAACACGTGGCGTACTGCCGCGACGAACCACGCGCACAACATCTCCTCGCCACCAATCCGGTGGTGCAGAAATATTTCCAGGTGAGGTATATTTGGACTCATTTATTTTGGATAACTTTCGTTGACATGTGAGTTTATGAAAAACTACAAGAAACTCTGTTTTAGATTTCATCGTTACTTATACTAGCGACATCTCTACATCAAATACAACACTAAAAGTAACTTTAGGACGGTAGCGTAAAATTAAATGAAACATAACTAGCGCCATCTATGATGGCTTTGCAGAACTGTTTATGAAATACTCCAGAAGCTAATTTATTAAATTACAACAGATGTCACTACTAACATTATTAAACGTTATGTTCAAAATATAATGTTACAAGACCTTACTTATTTATTAGTTGTGATTCAAAATTGATTCACGCATGTTGCTCAATGTTTATTTTCGGCTATATCAAGTCTTTTAAATAAATATATAGGAATATGTTGGTTAAGAACACAAAGCCGCTGATGTTTCGGGCGCCGCGCTCGTCCGGGCACTTGGCCAGAATCTATAATAGTTTGCATGCCGCACAGTGCCGTATGATCGCTGTCAATTCAGCCCGTCATATCGGGGGCAATTGCCTGAATGTTCGAATATAAACATTTTATTCGATATATTGAATTTGGCTCAGGTTTTAGAGAAAATTATGATTTACCGCGCACGTGCCCGTGTAAATAGTCCGATATTATCTTAAATTAACGGGTCAGCTTACTCAGTACCTGTCATAAATAAGTCCGCGATGCTCTTCTCACCTGGCGATAATTGGGCAAGGCGGATGCTCTATTTTTCGATAACTTATAAATAAAACAGTCTGTAAGTTTGATAAAAATATTCTTTACATTTGCTTACTTTCACGATCCCTAAATATAAACAGCTGGTCTTAAGTGTTTAGCTGTCGATCTATCTTCGCATCTATTCTTACCAATTTCCGGATCGTTGAACGCTTGGTTCACGAATTGTTTCTGGACGATAAGTGGGAGAATACCGGTATTTTGTACTGGATAGGATCGCAACTTCTGTTGACGTGATACAAATATCCGTCAGAGCACCATTCCTCAAGTTCCGAAATCAACCAGTGCACGTCCTAATGGACGTGGCCTGACTTGATAGTCAGGCCATCATTCTAGCGTCCGTCGAAGGATGCGACTTTTATTGTTGACATAACATCACACCCATGTTGTCACAGAAAAATAAATTTTATAAACAACTTTGCACTCATAGATAGATAGCTATTGCAAGTGATGGGATTCACGGTTAGATAATCCACATTCCACATACCCAAAGGGTTATGTTGTTTCAAGCAACATTTGCCAAGTCTGACGAATTTATGATTTGATTTATATTTTATGAAAGGGTAAAAATTACTAATGGTAATTTGCTGATGGTAGGATATATTTTATATGGTATTATATATAGATCGCCATAGCGCTCACATAAATGTGCCACGTTCCGAGATCAGCCTGTGTATATCCGGGTCCACCAGGCTGGCATAATTGGGTTGACTGTTGAGGGATAATCATCACTCCTCAGTCGATATTCTACTGGACCCCACTTCACTTATCATCAGAAACAGAGGGGCAACTTTGCCGTCTCCGCATATTAAAAAGAAACATGAAAATTATATAATACTGGGCTCATAAAAAATCCATTAGGACCAGACCACATGCAAAATACGTACGATGGGCACATTTTCCACTATTTACCCAGTCTTGTGGAGGCATGCCAACTGATCAGCTTGGTTTTTGTACATGCTGCGTTCGCTTTGACTCCCCAAGTATGCCAAATGGACAAATGCAAAAATAAACCACTTTTGTGGTGAGATTGATAACAGTAAATCTTCATTCATAACACAGTACATATGGTAGTTATCCCCGTCAAGTTTTTACGTAACATTTGTCGGTATTTTTGCCAAAAATAATTTTCGTAATTTTGCCCGGGGCATATCATAAATTCATAATTTTATTTATTGGTTATATAATTGATGCTTTACTTTTTGCAGACGATGTACAGACAAATATAATATCTTTTTTGGAATGAAATTCATTTATTTTCTACTGGTATCTTAACAAGTTATTAATTCATTAGCGTAAGTGGTAGTCATGCGCTATCTGTCTCTTGTTCTTCGGCCTTCATCACTTACCAATGTATGGTAATAATTACTTGCTGTACGAAGTAGAATCCTAGAGCTACCCGTCTATTTTGTTCCGCAGCCCTCATTACTTTCCAATTTATGGTAAACATGTTCGCCAACATCGTGAAAAAGCTGGTTCGATCAGATAATTGGTATTACTGTCTCATAGAGTATTGACGTAAATTCGCTCGCTCGTAGCGCTAGGATGAATAAAATTTCCGAAGGTTTAACCACTCCCTCTACTATTCAATCTGCATGACTCTTTTCTTAAAACTGGAATCCATATTTTTTCCGGAATACGGATGATCTGCATGGTCCTTTCTTGCTTTATATAATAAAATCTTCATATATAAAGTATTAAATATTCCTGATATGTTTACCACAGAATGCATTGTCATGTTGGAACCTTCATACATCGTCATTGCCATTATGCAGGAATATTCGCCTTACAATCATCATTGACTCAATTCCAGAAATAAGTATACAATAATACACCAGGGGAGCGCCTACACATCTCGCTTCCTAACTCTATTAAAACTAATTCGTCATATTTTGGAATTTTCATTACTTGGTGTAAGATTAGCAGAACTTCGAGTTTGATGTAGAGAGTTATTTCGTGTAGTCGTACTTACGTCAGAATTATAAGCAGTTGTGAATTAGAATAAATAAATGTTTTAATAAATGCCTAACGGTATACGTAATTTTGTTTGGATTTCAAATTATTTGCCAAAATAAGTGACAAAACGGTGTGTTCCAGTAATAAAATTCTTTGGTAAGTGTGTTTACAGATGTTTGTAGATTGCTACGTCATTCCTGTCAGTCTAGATTGATGGAATACAAATATTAATTTATACTTCATGAACGTGGCGGTGCAACTCTCAGTACACGTTGGGAAATCACGTTTTATGATAGTAAAAGGAAACTGTCAATCAGAAAGACTTTTGCCCTTATTTTTTAACTTTTAATGACTTTCAGTCACATCTTTTAAGGTTATTGAGCTGGTACGCTTGAATTATTGACTCTAGTATCTATTAATGTTTTACTAATATAGTTTTCTAGTTTTGTAAACTACCAAAATAATATTTTAAATCCACTTCCTCATATCTTGAGAACCTTTAGGTAAATATGATAATATTTTCATGTGGAACTTACTTAAAGTTTCTGATGAATAAACGTGTAGATTCAATTCATAATTATTCATATTCATGTAAGTAGGCAGTGACACGTTGGAATTATAGGTGTCTGGGTATTTAAATAAAAAAAAATAGTGTGTCGAAAATCTCTTGGACCTTTGGAGATTAGCACGAGCCATATTGCAGCTTATAGTTGAAGTAATTTATTGGTCTAGATTTACCATAATATTTATACTGTTTATTCTTAAATACTGCTGCAACCATGAAAAAAAAATCTTCCTTTCTTTTACTCTACCTGAAGTTAGCCAGTTGGCACGTCCTCTACGCCTCCTCCCACACATTACTCTGCAAACAATAGTTGTGACGTCGCTCGTGACTAGCTTCAGACCATCTGTTAAAATATATTGTTTTACCTACTACATTGCCTTTAGGTAACAATGGAGATGGAAGCTTTTACTTTTACGTTAGCTTTTACATTAAGCAGGGTTCCTGTGAGAAGGAAATGGTCTAGAAAGAATAGAACTTGGAGGTTTCGTTTACCCAAAAAAGGTTTTATCTTCCAATAAACACACACAACAGTTTCAATAAATGCCCTTTACTGAAAAATTATAATTCAATTTAACTGTTACTGTTGGCTCGGTTCCTTCTGCTACATTATCTGGTAGTGAAACTGCTTGTATACACTTTAATGCTGCAAGTCTACTCTGGCATTGAAATCTCAGAATCCTCATTAGCTCGATCTGGCGCCTATAGATCTCTTTGATTCTACTGATAAATTTTAGCTTTTGTAGCAAAATTGTTTTTAAATTCTATAGCTGTGAAGTGAATAGTATCACAATTCTCTCCCGCAAAGGACACTCTGGACGGTCTTCAACATATTTTTACGGCCGACAACAATCCGAAGGACGCTGAAGGTTTGTTTTTTGACCTTGGCTACCCGACCCTGAACAGTTCCGATAGACTAGCACGTCACAGAAGAAATGTATCCATTAAAAATTGTTCGGCAACGTTCTAAGTATAGCGTCAGTTGAACGATGCGAGGAGATCAGCAGTCGCTTCTCAGCCGCGGTCGCGACAGGCAAGCTCCAGCATCGACCTCCGACCACTCGCACGAGTGAAGTGAAGTGATTGTGTTTCTTTGTGATATCGTGACATCAGGTACGAGCCACGGACACTCCATGTAAAATTAGCAACGGCGCTTTGGGTGTGTGGTTCCCAGGCCAATTTCAATGTTACTGGTGTTATGTTACGTACATCGTCTGGTTTATTTCTGTTTTTGCGTGGGTGGTTCTGGTACGGAGTTTTTCGTTCACTGCGCGCCCGGCAGCGGCGCGGACGTGCCGCTCAGCTCATGGATGACCTTGACCTATATCATATGCTTTTTGTATAGAAATATCTTTCCTATCTCTATGTTGTTATTGTCCAATATAGCCTGTCAAAAGATATCATTTTTGTTGTACAGAATGATGTAATTTTTTGAAATATATTTTGCACAGTAATTGTAAACACCTAGGTGGTTGCTCATGAAAGTTCAAACAATGACTGTTTTGTTTATAAATATGTGAATATGATTGTTATAGCATAATTTGATAACACTTAAAACTCGATAGCACTGTGTCTAGACATAACAAATGTCCAAAATCCCATGTTTTAGCTGTTCAAATCATCAACTATAGATACAAAATTTCGTAAATAGAATTAAAAACGTAACAAAGTCATGATGTCACACAGATGTTTCTAGTTGCTGACGAAAACTAAAAATCAAAAACATCATTGGAGATCACACAACAGTTTTATGTTGGACGTTGTTAACAACATACATCTACATGATGTTTATTACAACAGACCGAAATTCATGTAACGCATGCCAGGAATTAGCTAGACTGTTCACCGTACTCTCATATATCTTAAATCTGGTTTAACGGTCGATTATTGAGGCGGGAACACATTCCATAGGGCTACATTTTTGCGACGTCTGTTGTATGTTGTTTGCCAATTATCTCTGTTGTCACAGCATGGTAAAAGAGCCCTCATAGCTGTAAACGAACCTTTATTTTGATATTTTACTTACGAATGGCGTTCTTATTGTCAAGTAATTTTCATGTTATTTTTTTTTTAATATTTTTGCTAAAGTTATCAATATTGTTTACACTGAACGTAACATATGTCATTACTTTGAAAAATATTATGTATCGACTGTGGGCGTAATAGAATTACTTTTAGGTACGAGTCTCTGTCCGCCACTTTCAATAATAAATCCCAATCGCTTTTTTCGAGGTATCTCTAAAAGTGGCCAATCAGGACTGAGGATTTTTTTACATGCTAACAAATGAGTTCGTTTGATTGGTTCATTCTCGATATCGGATTAAAGATTCGGATTGGGATCGTTTATCGAAAGCGGCTGTTAATCTACACACTTTACTACATGTTATTAAGTTTATGTCAAATTCAAATTGCGCGGGTGTTTGAATATGCTTAAAATCCCTGTAGGCAAGAGACATTATCGCAGATTTTTCCAACAGGGACTATATTTTATGTATTTTCTTTCTCGACAGGGGGTAGAAGTACACCCCTTTCCCGGCGCCCATGTATTTAACTAAAGTATTACAAACATTAAGTAAAACCCTGTGTTAAAACCAGAATTTCGTTTTACCGTAAATAGTGGATAGACAAGATCAAGAAATCACTTCGGAATATGTATCTCTATTGGGACAAGGAGACTAAATATTTTTCAACTTTGTCATCCTGACGTATCGCTTTGTGTGTTAGTCTCTTATTGAATTTTCATCTGTCTAGCGTATGTGAGAATAATTTAGTCACCAACTTCGTATTATTTCAAGTGCTCAATATTATGTTTATGTAATAAAAAATTTCATTTGAGTCCTTATACAATCTTAATAGCTATTTCATCTGAATTATCGTCAAGTTATATTTAACGCTAGACTAAGGTCTTTCATAACACAATAAAGAACCTTATTGTGTAATACAGCCAAAACATACGATTAATATTAAATACTAGAAATGAATTAATATGGTGCATAGGTATCTAATTTTAGTTAAGCAAATTACATTACTTCAAGGTTTGTAGATACTATCCTATACAACCACGATATAAGTGAGAAGTCAATTTTAAATTTAACGTCAGCATTTTTGTATTTCTCGATAGTAACGTTGAGTTATTGCTTCCTTTGCAACTGTTGGAAATTGAAAAAACGTCTCGATATAAATTCAAATTTTCAGTACGCTAGTCTAATTTCAGGAATTACATCTTTCTTGTCATGTGATAAATAACTCAATATTATCTATTTTCTATGATTTCAATAATTGCAATAGAAAACATTGTATTATTACAATACTGGTGATATTTATTTATATTTTGCCTCTTAATTCACAATAAAACCCTATTTAAAGATAGAAGAACGCAAAAGTCTCGTGTGTGAAACTTACCTACAATTTATTTTATTCATAATAAAACTTTGGGTTAAAAAAACTGGTATTTACCAAAACCTTTTCCAATGATATAAAAGTCTATGCCTGGTTTTTCTGTATACATATATCATCTAATTAGTAAAACAATCTACCATAGGTAGAATAGCATGTTTTGATGGGTTATAAAGATTGTAAATAATTATAGTCGCTGTAAATAATGGTAAGAAATCGATTATATTTCTTGCACATGTAACGTATTTGCTTGCATCGTAAATAGCAATGTTATTGCTCCCTCGCACCACTCCTACATTCGATAGTGGCATCTCTTTCGGACTCTTTAACCGGCAATTCAAAATATTTTGAATTAACCAAACAAACATCCTCCGTTCCGTTTCACGTCAGCACAGCACAGCGCTAACTCAATGTGTCAAGGTGAAACTAAATTTATTTGCAGATGTTTTAACGATATTTCGCGAGTTTTAGCAGGGTGGCATCTATAAATTATTATTTATTACAAATTAGAAATATACGTATTGCTTTTACCATTCATTTTTAAAATTCATAAAATTAAATAATGCATCAAGTAGGTATATCAGTATGATAATTATACGTTAAAATCAAATATTCTCTTTGGTCTTGCATCCATGATTACTCATGGATGTCATTTCTTTATCACTTATTTACCTATTTTATTATTTGCTGTAGTATATTTGTTTACTTTAATACAATCCATCCATGTAAACATGCATCAGTGTAAACGCATCTTATTTTTTTTCAGTACAGGAACGTCTATTATGATTTTAACATACGCAGATTTTAATTACTATATCTCAGACAGCAGGAAAACAGCAGAGAGTCAGAGACATTCGTCAGAATAATAATGGCTTTTGTTATTTATAATAATATTTAATTACTAATAATATTTTGATAAATAATATCAGTCCTGTATTATATACTGCCCAACTGCTGGGCACAGCCTTCTCTACTAATAAGAGGGATTAGGCCTTAGTCTACCACGGGGCTTAGTGCACTTTGGCAGACTTCATATATCCTTAAAATTCTTATACAAAACTTCTTACGTATACAAGTTTCCTAACGATGTTTCTTTTACCGTTAAAGCAAGCGATAATTCACAAAGAATACACACATAACTTTAGAAAAGTCAGAGGTGCGTGCTCTTGAGTTTTGAATCTGCGGACAGTCGATTCGGCAATTCTCGGTAGTCCGTTCCCCTACCAACTAGGCTATCGTAGCGGCGATTTAATTATTGGTCTGCAACGAATTGAGTTATTTTTCTCATTGAGAAGTAGTGCCCAAATCGTTTAAAATCTACAATAATTAAATACCTAGCCTCATATATTATATGAAATGATAAGTAATTTATATTATCTCAACTAGTTAAGCATTAAAGAATATTATCACAACAGTGGCTTCCGGTCAGCATGTGTTACGAGAATCTAGACGCGGAATCGCATTTGCGTGGAGATGACGTCAAAAATTCGTTCACCTTTACGTATGTCGGTAGAGAGCAGATTACATAATATTTCTTTCATTATTTATTAAACTAAAATGAAACAGGTATCTATCAAAGTTAGATATTATTGTAGTAACCAAGACTAATATTTCTTGAAACGACTTTGATTTTTTTTGTTTGAACTACGCGAGACGTATTCTTTTCCATTTATATATGGGGATGGTAACATTTAAATTAGTTTACCATCTACTCGTATATGTATAGAACAGTATATCTTTGTCTTGAAGCTGACGCTTTCAAAATCTTGGACTAAATTATTTTAAACTGAATTTATAAATATATAATTAATTTGATTGCAATGAGCTTTTATGTTAGCATTCTAGTATGTTGAATTTAGTACCAATTAGTATTTGTAGTAAACATAGAGATCACGTTTTTATCCCCGAATGGGATACATTGAAGGAAGTCCAAGCAAGACACCCACTTTTCGTCTAATTTCCATCCTAAGATATGATAGGGAGCAAGCCTAACGCCATATCAGACACAAATTGCAGACACCGGATTTATCAGCCAATGATAGTATCCGCATTAGTATTCAGAGCAGAAATATCCACTATCACTGCCCGACCCGGGATTCGAATCCGGAACCTTAGAACAGTGACGTAGCACATAATACAACTACGTCTAAGAGGCAGTTGATAAAAAAAAAAAATATAGGTACCTATACTAGCTTTTGTTTGTAACTTTAAAACTGCTTATTCGTGGTGTAAAAGCCTAAAATTCTTAGAAATAATGCAAGTGAAAGTTTTTTCAGAATTGGAATATGTATTTTCAGTACTTTGGCGCTTAGCGCATTCAAACAAGTATCAACTTATGAATTATTATTCTATTGATTAACGAATTAATTCTAAAAACCATCAATCTTTTGGAATAATTAAATAGTAATAAATTTGTATATTATATATTTTGTAATATTGCCATACAAATTTACTACATAGTAATAGTAATTGGAAGACATAGTAACAAAGTAACGTACTGTAACACGGTGAGGCAACTCGACAGTACATTTTGATAGTGTGCCAGTACAATACAATTATTAACTTGTAAATTAGTTTGAGCACGTTGTGTATTAATTCAAACATAAAATCGGTCGTTGTCATCTGAAGATAGTAAATCCGTTTTATTGGCCCCCAATAAAATTCACTATTAAGCTTCGACATAGCAGTATGGAAAAAAATATTTAAAAAACTTTTAAATAGTTTTATTTTTATTAATGCCAAGTGAGAGATCTGTTTTTATTTTCTTAAGTACTTTTATAATAATAATATGCAAGCTATTGATTATATTTGAAAGATTTCACGGTTCATTCTTGTGACGAGTGTTTAAATCAGACTAGCATACTTTACTTATATACAAACTGCGCTGTATATAAATTATTTAACAATGATTCAAAATACTTTTATATTCTAATTTCCGTCGTTAAATCTGTCATCGAATGAAACAAGTTTAAAGAAAATTAACCACTCAATTAAAACAATTTTAAAGCATATACACAAGATGCAATTAAGTGCGAAAGCTTTTCTACGCCCGAACGTCCACGTAGCGCGTAGTAGTAGTTGACTATAAGCCGCGTAGCACTATTGTAGCGCAGTGGCCCCAGCGTAGCGCGCAAGAGAGGCGATCAAAGGTACAATAAGATTACGGCAAAAGCGGGCACGTAGTATTTGCCGCACATGGCAATTATTACGAGGATTGGAAAAAGCGTAGTCTGGCTTTGTATTTACAAATCGTTATCTGAAAAAAAACTTTTTAAGAACAAGGTCTCTAAATAGAGTCAAACCAGCAGAATTCAACTCTAGTTGGGGCTCGCTGAAGAATGATATTGATTCGTGAGCACTTCCGTACCAATTCGGTACAAATACTTAGTTCAACTGTTTGCTTATGTATTTAAGGTGGGTTTTTTAATCGTCCGATAAAAGTAATCCTTTAGATACATTTTTGTTCTTCTTTTAAAAATGGCTCCAACGTTTTATTGGTGATTTTGCATACGAAGTTGTTAATTAGTAATAATACACAAAATTATGTAGATGTATAATAGTTTTGTATTTGCTCAGCTATTTTTGTGGCTAACTGTATCTTATAAATTGTATTTTACAGTTACAAATAAATAAATAAAAAGCGGCGATAGCTTAGTTGGGTGGAAACGGACTGCCGAGACGAATGTCCCCAGATTCAATACAGCAATTTTCTAAAGTTATAGTGTATATTCTTAAGAATCATTGCTTACTTTAACGGTGAACGAAAACCTCACAAAAAACCTGCATACCTAAGAAGTTTTCTATAAAAAATTTGAGGGTATAGGAAGTCTACCAATCCGCAATATAACAGCGTGGTAGACTAAGACCTAATAACCTCAGTAGTAGAGGAGGCCCATACTAAGCAGCGTGACAATATATTATACAGGTCTGATATTATTATATATAGTTACATACATTAGTGTAGTTTCTAAAATTCTGCAGCCGCGATCCGTCTCGCTCTGTTTACATTTGCAACGTATTGGCGCACATTCGGTCCAATGACGTCACGCGCTTTAATAATTACATACGTGTTTTATGTTTATTATGATAGGCATTTTAAATATTCAGTGCTCTATATTTATTACGTAAACCCGCAACCTCGATGACTGTCTAATTATGTCAGAATATTTAAATATTCGCTTATTTTTTATAAATCTACTACCCATTACATGATTTTAAGAAATACAAATTTGTTTAATAATTTTAAAGAATTTGACTGATTTTTGCAAGTTAAAATCAGTGTAAAAATGTGAAAATGTGCGGTGGTGCGTCTAAAATAATTATTATATGTTATTAACTCTACTATTTTGTTATTAAGAAGTTAACGATGACGCCTTGGTCTATCACGGTTCGTTAAACTTTCATACACAAAATTTTCGTTTTGAAAATGTATAGAAAACTTTTTTTATTGAAATATGTTTTTTTAAATCTTAGATACGAACTATAATAAATAAAGTCTTAAGATAATTAAGATTAAACACGAGATTCCTCGGCAGTCTGTGGACTATCTCTGTGTATTTTCTGCGCGGTTCATGTTATTACAAAATTTCCTCGCATTTTCACAATTATTTTATTCTTGTTCAGTTCATTCGCGTGAATAAATTTGATCACAGATATTTTGATTTTAACGATTATAGTCCAGAAGGTTGTTGGCCTCTGTCAAGGCTATCAAACATATATATAGAACATGTTAGAATATTTTTAACATCATTTCTGTCTCTCAAACCGTCTGTACAATTGTTTTCTACACATCACTTATAGCTGATACGATGCAGTATGGGCCTATAATAAACTGTCCCACTGATAAGTATGTCTCTAACTACTCTGAAAGGGCCGTGTTCTTTCTCTAAGATGATTTATAACACTATTACAGTAAGGTAAAAGACTAAAAAATTACAAATTATATAAATAACTCAGATATGCAAGTTTACTCATGATATTTTTTTTAAGTCAGAGGCATGTAAATTCTAAAATTTCTATAAGATATTTCGTCTGGATTCTTATTGGTCAGGTTGCAGTGGTCGTTTCCACTCACGCTAAGCTTTCGCTGCCACGTAAATACGGCATGCATTACGTAAATTGCTGAAATGCTAACAGAAAAATGTTTACGTATCTTAATTCCTCGAGGTTGTAGATATGAGTTTGAAGAAATAGTCTATTTTTTGCAACGATTCTAAGAACCAATATATGAATTATGGCAAAACCAGACATAAATAAATGGAAACATCGAAAATATTTACAGCGTATCAGAAATTACTGCATTGTTGCCTGTTTTCTTTATAGCTGAAGTTGTATTTGCATAAATTATTGGTACCATAACTGTAGGAGTATTTTTTATTTTTGGTGTCAGCCTCACATAGGATGTATATAAATGGTTTTTCGTTTTCCCAACATTTTACACATTAAATAAATACTACTAATACTAAGGAGAAAAATAAAGTACAAAAAACTACGGATATCCGAAACCTTATTTTATTTCTATGTCTACATTCACGTAAACATAAGAAATCATTATTCACCCAATATTTGTGATACAGATGTCAACTAGGAAGTGCTTTCAAACGCACTATGTATTATATCAGGTATTTATTTCGAACTATCCGTCTTAAAACAAACGTTTGCGGATCACGTACCTATGTCCTTTAAATTCAAAAAACATTATTAGAAAGTTTCTTATTGCTGTGAAACAATAACGAGGAAATTGAAATTTGCTAATAGAAAGTTGCTGAACGAACTGTCGGATTAATAGTAGGGATAGCGAACGGGGCAACTGCCAAACACCTCGAGCTTACAAGGCGCACAAAGAAGAAACATGACCCTCCTTCGATAATTTCGTAAATGGGTCTGCCTAGCACCTCGCGTTAGATAAAGCCGCTACTTAGTATCGGCAGTGTTTTTCGACAGCAAAATGATAGCAGGGACGTCTGAATATAGGATCAGAAGTAGTTTCATTTTGTGGTTAGGTTAGAATACTTAAAAATGATGTTTTATTTGTTTGCAGGACTTGGCAGACAAACTCGGAGACGACAAAGGTATAACCGAACATCTGAAACTACCGATACAGAGGATCAACGACTACCAACTTCTACTTAAAGTAAGATTTTATTAAACTGCTATAATAGAGAATTATTATACGAATCATGTTTAAAACAATAACTAATGATTTCTTTTTTTTTACAACACAATACAATTTTATAATTTCTATTGTCACGGCTATATTGAGAATGAGTAAAATATTTTAATAACTAGTGAATACAATTTATTTTCAATCTGCATGGAAAATCTAATAAAAAAACGAACTATAATTAGTACCTCACCAAAATGAGTTTCTAAAGCATTCAACTTTGCTTCCGTATAGTTAAGACATAAGGTTCTTATATCTAAATTATAAATAAACCCATGCTTTCTTTTCACTAGGAACTAGTTAAATACTCAAAACGCCTCGGCGAAGATTGTACCGACCTTCAAAAAGCCCTAGAACTCTTCCTCGGAGTTCCGAACCGTGCTACCGA
Organism: Manduca sexta; assembly: GCF_014839805.1. Classification (NCBI taxonomy): domain Eukaryota; kingdom Metazoa; phylum Arthropoda; class Insecta; order Lepidoptera; family Sphingidae; genus Manduca; species Manduca sexta. The sequence continues at coordinate 2,728,396 of NC_051139.1, forward strand.
CAACAAGTTCCTCGCTAGCATCGAAGGGTACCGCGGGAACATCTACAAGCTAGGCCGGCTACTCACCCACGACTGGTTCACAGTCACAGACGCGGAGGGCAAGTCCAGCGAGAGATATCTCTTCTTGTTCAAAGCAAGGATCTTGGTCTGCAAAGTCAAGAGAGTGTCTGAAGACCGCTCTGTTTTTGTATTGAAGGATATTATCAGGGTAAGTTTTAACTTCAGTATTTGTTGATACAGTAGGTTTTTTGCAGTTTCGTTAAGCTCTAAGACTTTTTTCGTAATTAAAATCCCTTTGTGCGCTGGTCAGGATTAAAACAAATTCTTATTATGAAATATTATTAACAACCGTTCCGTGTTCACCTCTAACAAACATCCACATATCAAAACATCTTCACAAACCTCCCTAACATTCATGTTCATTAATTACTAATCGCGTCGTATTACAGTCCTCAAACTGCTTTATGTCTCGTGTTGACGCCTCATAACGGTTACTCAAACTGCCCATAAATTTGCCAAATTGCTCATTAATATACCATAATGAAAATGAACACAGTTAAAGTCGTTATAAAGTACAGACCCAACTAGTCAATCATTGTACTAAAACGTTAACGGTTATGATCTTAATAGCAACTATAACTCATTAATGCGTTGCTGTGCAACCTTTACGTAGCATTTAAAGGGCGTATACTTAATTACAATGAACTCACGAAAAACGAACGTTATTTGTGTCTGTTCTTGTAAATACTCATTTATATCAGTAATTACAAGAACGTACGTCAAGAGATGTGGTGTTCTTAAAGAATTTCTCAATGAGGCATCGTCACAATGAATCAAATTCTAAACTAAGGTTTTAGTTCTAAGCTATTAATTCAGGAAGACGCGCCTTACTACTTTCAATAATCGCTACGATAGATAGCGTCAGTGAAAGTGCTTGGAACACTCCCTTTACCCCGCGACACTCCGCAACACCCCCGTTAAAAAAGTGGTGAAGTATGTCTTCGTGGATGAAATGACCTATACTTATAACACGGAATAAAACATCCAGAAAATTCCATCCATTCGTACAAAGTAATATGGTTTATTTCAGTTTCTAGTCTTTTACATCATCGACGCGACGATTTGCCTGCATAACAACAGCCTACATTATTCTAAAAATTCCTTCCCATTCATCAACAGCAAGCGCCACGACCAATTCGATTTCAGTATCTAACTCCACAAATAGAGCCATTTGAAAAACCATCCATTTAGCTACTTGGACCCATTCCAAACGTGTCTCAATTTACCGAATACGACATTTGACATTGTGAATGCACATTGATCTTGATGTCAATAGTAAAGATATCAACAATGTTCCCAATCTATTGAATTCTTTTCTTATTTGAGATGTCATGTTAAGTAACAGAACTTTATTTAGCATTCCAAACAATAGTACAACTTACCACAAACTATGTGCCTTTTACGATATTTTTAATTGAGGAAAGATATTTGACTGCATTCAATTTGATTTACCAAATAGTTTAGTATATATTTTGTTCTATATTTAAAAATAAACCAGACAAGAGAGGAGGAAACACTAATCATTTGTATCGTGAATTTATTGCAGCTCCCAGACGTCGAAGTTAACGACCTCCCCAGTGAACCACTGAAGTTCGAGCTTCACCAAAATAGTTCATTGGTCACTCTCGCTGCGCACAAAGAGCACGTTAAAACAGCTTGGCTATCTGAAATCAGACAATACGCCAGTGATCTTGGTAAGTTTTATGGCATTTCATTATTATTAAGCTTGTTTTAAGATTGCGCAATTTAATTTACTTGAATAGTGTAGATGAATATATGTATTATATTTGACTTACAGTTGCTCTAGCAGAACACGCAGCAGATGATCTTCAGGTTCTATCACCACCAGAAGTAATTGAAGTCCAAGAGGAAAAAAAGAAAAAGAGGGAGTATACAGAGGAAACACAAGTTGAAGTAGGACAGGAGATCAAACGGACACGAGTTGATGAAATAGAAGTTACACAAGTCGCGACTAGAGAGGAATCTTTACAACAATTAAAAGCTAAAAGAAAAGCGTCTCTTGAAGGTGCAATAGCTAAAAAGATTTCAAAATCTGAAGTCGTTGAAGTTTCGTCAATTAGTGAAGTTCATGAAAGTGTTAGTACCGAAGTAAGAAGCAACGTCACATCTGATTTAGAAACTAAATCGTCTGTGACTGTAGGATCTTACGTTGCCGAGACAGGATCTGTTACATCACAGTCGGAAAGTCAGCAAACTGTTAAAGCGGCTACAACATCTGAAGTAACAGTAGAACAACAGTCTGTACAATTATCTCAACAAACGTCAGTAGAAGTAAAGGAGTCAGTTCAGGTTTCAACTGCAGAAAGTATCGCAGAAGCTAAGCAAGAATCATCCGTAGAATATAAAAGTCAGGAATCAGTAGGAGGTGTATCTGTCACTGAACAGAAAACCGAGGAAAGCACCCAAAAGTCAGAAGTTGCTGTTGAACAAACAAAACTACTGCACAAAGTTCGCAAGAGATAACATCTACAGAACAAAAATCTGAAGAGCTTATTAAAGAGACCACAAGACAGAAATCACGGGTCGAAGAAAACACCCAACAAAATCTTCAGCAAACTTCGACTGTTGAACAACAATCAGAACAGTCATCTCAGGCCGTCACAACATCGTCAGAAAGTCAACAAGTAACAGCTATTGAACAAACATCGGAAGTTATATCACAAAGTGCTACAGCGTCTACGGAAAGTCAACAAGTAGTACCTGTTGAAGGACAACCGCAAACTCCTGTTCAAGAGACAGAAGTTAAACTAAAATCTGAAGTAGTAACCAATCCTGGAACCCAAGACGAAAAATTAACATCCACAGAACTCGTCGCTCAACAAGTTGTAAAAACAACAACCGCTGAGGCAATCGCGGAAAGTGTTCAGAGACAACAATCAACACAAGAAAAAACTGAACAAATTAAAACATCAGTTGAAACTACACAAGCCAGTGCAGTAGAAACGACTACAGTTACTCAAGAAACAGTTGAATTAACATCAACTGTTCCTGACCAAACTGTTCATCAGAAAAACGAAGCAGTTAAAGTAGCAGAGAGTGTTGTTACAGAAAAAGTAGTAAGTTCCACTGGAGAAGCAGTCACAGCAGAGGTTCAATCAAACGATCAAACTGTAACCACTGAGGTAACTGGTGACGACGAGATGTCGAGGTATAGCCGCAGTTCGCGGGCAACCGGAGGTTAGTACACACACTATTAATAGGTATAAAAAATATATTAATTTTCATACGAGTTCATAGTGAAGTCACTTTTTTCTATAATTTTTAGAATACTCCAGCAGCAGTCGAAAACTATCTAGTGGTGGTCGCTACGAATCATCATCAACATATGATAGCACTGGATTGAGTTCTTATTCGCGACGCGAAAGGTCGCGTCTAGAAAGTTCTAGATATGAAGCTGGTGCATCTATTGAAGGCGGCGCATCTTCGCGCTGAGTCTAAGTATTCTAGCTCTTCTAAAATCGAGGGAGGATCTAAATATGGAATAGAGTCAAGCTATGAGAGCAGTAAGGTCGAAGGCTCTAAATATGGCTTAGAATACGATACTGGAAGTAAACGCGACAGTATCACCTCCAAGTATGGAAGAGAAA
>NC_051139.1:2732563-2750023 GCF_014839805.1 Manduca sexta
ACAAAACACATCGATAAAAAATATAAAAAGTACAAAACGAGCGGATATTTTCATACTAAATTATTATTAATTATGGGACATCGTCATTCTTTTTTTGTCCAAATATCAATATTATAGTAATGAAATGTAGATTAATATTATTCTAATAATTCAATATATTTGCCAATAGTTCCAAGGGTGTAGGCAGGAGTCGTGGTATTGGTTCAGTGTGGTAGCGCGGCGAATGTGGTGGTGGTGAGCAGCTCGTCCTGGATGCTGTTGGAGCGTGTGAGCAGACGTGGTGCGAGTTGTCCGAAGGCGGCCGCCACGCTGTCCGCCGCTGATGACTCTCGCGCCTTGCGCTCGTGGTACTCGTCGGAGAATTCCTGAGGGACAAGCATTAACAATTGTAATCTTTATAAGCTACAGAAATTAATAAGTTGGTCGTCTGATGGTAAAGGTCACATATAGTTATTATTGCGCATAAAAATGCGAAAGATACTGACGTATTTTATGTTTATGTAAAATCTGACTCGAAGGACCAATGACATTTCATTTATAGGGTGTTAGTAAGTGCGTTATTGAGAGCTACGTCTACATTTATAGGAGGGATGGCAAAAAAATACAATACTGTAAAAATCCACCTATGTTTGTTGACAGTCAATTGCTTATCCGTGAAATTTTGTTACCTTCAGTCTGTTGCCAAGGAAGACAGCTCGTTCGCGTTTCTTGTTCATGAAGTCGCTCTGTGTGAGCCAGCGGTGTTCATGGCACTCCTCGGCGGAGGGCCTCTTTAGTGGCACCTTCTTGAACAGGAACATTAGGAATCGCGTCGCTTCCTGAAAAACCAAATAATTATTTCGATAGCAAGTATGTAAGTGTGCGACAGTCCAGTTGAACAGGCACTATCATAATATTTGCAGCTAAGCGGTATGGTGGAGGAATTATTGTGTTTCAGTATTCTGAGACTTAACATCTAATGTATCAGACTGACGAACACAATGCAGTACCTGTGCTTTCTTTCAAAATGTTGGGCCATGTTGCTATTGTTTTTGAAGAGTTGCGTCGCTTAGCACAAGCGAGCGGTTTTATAGTCTCTTCATTTGATTGTAAAATAATATGATAATATGGTGAAGAGTCCGTGCTTAGTTTCAAGACAGTACCTGAGTGATCTCCTTGTAGAGATGCTCGAAGCGGTATCGCACGAAGGAGATGTTCTGCTTGGTATCGGCGTCGTCGGAGCCGCGGAAGGGCGACTTGCCCGACAGCATGATGTACGTCAGCACGCCCAGCGACCAGATGTCCGTCTGTGGGTACGCTGGCTCGTCGTTTATTATCTCTGGCGCTGTGGGACAATACAACGGTAAAAATGTTAGTATGAGCTGATATTTGACACTTGAATGAAATTGCATTGTTCGTGTGTATTTTGGAATAACAGGTACACAAATTAGTTTAATGTACTCATGAACGTAATATATACATTCAGACTATAAGATTATCTAGCGACACATATTGTTTCGGAACAAATTATTTCGTGCTATTATCGTAGAGCAGATGGGGGGCAGGAATGCGTACCTAATTAAAAACCAGCAATGATGTGTACATGCATTTTTATAAAGTTTACACTTACCTTTGTATTCCAAATCGCCGACTTGTGGTACACTAGTGCCGAGCTTGGTGACTTTATGTGCGGAACCGAAGTCTACAAGTTTGACCTGTATAGCCCTGACTGATGCCATCACTACGTTGTCAGGCTGAAGGTCCAAGTGGCAGTACCCTCGCCAGTGGAGGTACTGGAGACCGTCAAGGATCTGTGTGACAATAGTCGCTACCATTTGCTCGGTATAGTCGTGGCGACTGGACAGGTATGTGAGGACATCAGCACCTTGTAGCTTCTCCAGAATGATGACGGAAACTGGCGAGCCTGGCGCCTGGTAAGCTCCTAATATGTTCGATATCCTTTCATGCCTGAGCCTCCTTAAGCATTCAAACTCTCTCTGGATCTGGACTTCTGTGTCCGGTCGGTTCTCTAAGATCTTAGCAACGACGACGTTGTCGTTGGTCTTGTCTACGCCCTTCACTACGATGGAGAACTTGCCGCGCCACAACTCCGATATGAAGCTGTACCTCTCTGTGAAAGTGTTCGCTGAGTACCAGTCTACAGGGCTCTCCTCTGTCGCGTAGTCCAATCTCGGTTTGTCTTCGTCTAGAACGATCTCTTGTCCGGATTCTGTGAGTTGCTGTAAGTGTTTCATGGCTTTGGTGACTTCGACTTTGGGAGCGCCGGCTTCTTTCGTCTTGATCAGATTTGTGGGTATTCCTTTATCGCTCCATCCGATGCGGTTACGGGAAGATAGCCTAAACTGGTAGCTTGTGTCTGGTTGAAGATCTCTGATTACGAAGAATTCGTGGTCGATGTTGTTGGCAACGTCCTTCCATTCGACGCTGTCTCCTTCCTTGTATTGTAAGCTGTAGCAGACAACAGGCGAGTTTCCGTCGTATTTCGGTTGCTTCCATCTCAATAGCACTTCGGTGTCGGAGATTTCCGTTGCAGTAGGGCTGTCGGGAGCGTCGGGAGTTGTAGCTTCGACTACCCTGGTTCTAGCTACCGTTTGTCCTACCTTGTTTCGTGCTACGACTTTATAGTAGCCTACATCATGGTGCATCGCCGGTTCGAATTTGAGGGTAGATCTTCCATCTTCGTCTTCTACGATTTTGATTCTTTGTCCTTCGGCGATGACCATGTCGTTCTTGAACCATTGGATGACGGGTTTGGGGTCGCCAACGGCGTAACAGGATAGTTGTGCTGGCTCTCCTTCCCTGACTGGCAAGGTCTGAGGTTTCTCCCTGAAGAACGGAAGCTGTCCGTCCTTTTTGGACTCCATGAGCGCCTGCGCCTCTGCGTAGCTGTCGAGGCGAGTTCCAAGCTCGTGTCTGAGCCTGCGGATGGTGTAGCTCTCGGTGCCGTAGTTGTTGATCCTTTCGCGACGTTCGTCGTCGATCTCTTCATCCATTATGTCCGTGAAACGACGACGCTCGCGGATGATTGGGGTCTGTAAATAAACGAGAGTAGTATGAAAATATATTTAGTTCTTCTTTACTGTAACATAAAAAACAAAACTTTTCTTAGTATCGTCTAATAAATTACATTGATTAAATTCTAGTCAATATCATACAACCTGCTTTGTGCTAAGTGTTCGATCCTTACCCTGGGGTCGTAGGTGTCGAAGACGTTGAGGCTGTAGCCGGGCGAGCGGTCGCACGCCACCTTCATGTACTCGCGCAGGCGCACCGGGAACTGCGTGTCGCGCAGCTGCAGCAGGTACGTGTCGGGACCGTTCTGGTAACTGAACACGGACGTATCAAGTAGAGTTTCTTTTAAAACTATAGTTTATCAACGATTATTATTATTAATAAATAAAATCAAAAATATTTGTTTCTAACCTATGATTCGAACCCAGAACTTCTTAGTTCACACTCAAAGAGGCGGTTCTATTTGTGATTTAAAAAAAATATTCTCAAACGAAATTACATTTCACTTTGAAATACACAATATTACAAATAATTGTGCTAATAACATACAGAAATAATTTGCAGTACGTAGTACATATATATCGATGCAATTGAATAATGTGGTCCTATGGGTAAGACTAATCACTGTCATGCCGATATCTACGATAACGATATAAAATTAGCCACAACTCAATTCGTAACTACAAGACTAGCGACTAGGATCGCACGCAAAGTTTAGATTTTTAAATAAATACGAATGTATTTATTTTCGTCAAACTAAATAGTTTGGATTGGAAAATATGAAAGCTATGCGTTTGCTTGATTATTGTAGGATTTTTTTTATACATTTGCAGTTTGCACTCCTCCATATTGAATGCCTTTTTACTGTAGTTTGTGTGTGGCTTCGACAAAAAAAAACTTGAAGTTTACCTACATCTTCATTCGTGTTCTTTGTTGGTTTGGCAAGTTATATTTGGTTTAATTCTATCACCTAAAAAAATACCCGACTGCGCTAAAGAGTATTGCAGCCGCGTCTCTCCAGATTTAGTAAATGCTTACTGATAATAAGTAACCCAGAGAATCTGCTTATATACTTACTGGCTCTCAGATGTAGCAGACACTTCCCAGTCGGGATGGTCCCATTGCTTGAACTTGAGGTCCCATTCAGCAGGTTTGCGCTCGCGCGAGCTGCGGTCGCGGTCTGGAGTACCTGCAGAGAAGAGGAAATTGCATTAGAGATATTAATAAAAACTGATTGTCAACGCTCTGCTCAAATATGTCCTAAAATTTAAACTGATTAAAGAAGGGAATACAGTGTAATGTTAAGTTCCTAAATCGATGTTACTAGGGAGAGCAAAGAATAAAAAAATGTTTATAATGCCAATCTGATAGAAAGTATGACTACCACCCAATAGTTTCCCCATTAAGGATTTGTGGCGGACACATGGGCATGTTAATTTGTCATACAAAGTCATCTCGTCTAAATCATGTCAAGATCACCACTGTAGAGGAAGAGATGGATGCCTTCTTCTATAAAGTGGGCCGCAGCTGGTAAGTCTAACATCCGCTTGACTGGAGATCGTCCACTTCCATGTTTGCAATTTTTTTTATAAAGTGATAAGGAAGACGATAAAAAGGTTTGATAAACGCACTTTTGTGTGAGATACAAAAATAGTAAATTACCTTCAGGAGTGTAGACTTCTCCGGGCGGGTAGACCATCTTCGAAGGATGTTCGAAGGCGCCGCTGAGCGGCCTGCGGCGGAACCACGTGCGGCACTGAGCGTTGCTGGTCCAGTCCCTAAATATTAAATGGTTATCAGTTACATATTATCATCAAACAAAATCTAAGTTCGGGCGTTAAGTTACTAAAAAATATCATGAAAGCTATATAATATATTTTATCATAGTTTGTCTTGATTCCATTATTCCATAATGATAAACGTACAATTTGTAACTCGTTGGTATGTCAGGTATAATGCGTGCAATGTGCATATTTCTATAAATTCAATACTTGCCTGTACAGATTGTAGTAGTTTCTGAGCCTGTCAGTCGTGATCTGGTACTCCTCTTGGTAGATCTTGTCAGCCAGTGTCAACCATGGGTGCGAGAGCGCGGTATTGACGTCCATCCTCTCATGCCAGTTGTAGACCAGGAGCTTGGAGATGAAGTCGCGGCACTCGATACTGAGGCGAGACCACCACTCCTCGTCGTGCCACTCCCAGCGTCCCTCGCGGATCCTAGTGAGGGTCTCGCGGTCGTTGAGGCCACGGAAGGGAGAGTGTCCACTGAGCAGGATGTAGGTGATGATGCCGACGCTCCAGAGGTCAGCGCCGAAGGAGACGCCGTCACCGGAGGCGACCTCTGGCGCGACGTACTCGGGCATGCCGTAGTCGAGGGCGGCGTGTTTGTTGAACTGGATGCGGCGCGAGAGGCCGAAGTCGCAGAGCTTCAGCTCGTCGCTGCCCGCGTGGGACAGGAGCAGCTCGCCGATCTAAAACGACAATTTAACGTTATGTGTGTAGACTCGACGGTAATCTTAGCTGGGTTGTGAGATTGTAGACGTCCTGGCTTAAATCCATGATGTCACCAAATAGGTACTCAAAATTTAAAATTTAAAAGTCATTCAATTTGATTTATGCGCAAATATAGGGATAGGTGCACCTCTAATCACGGAGATGGAAATATGAATAAACTACAGGTTACTACACCACTTTGTAACATCATTAGGAAACAAGCAATATTATAAGCGACGAAAATAAAGAGTTAATAATGCTCGACAACAATATCCAGAATAATGAAAACTCACGGTAAGTCCAAGATGGGCGACACTGTTATCGTGCATGTACTTCAAGCCTCTCAGCATCTGCCTGATGTATCCAGCGATATCGCGTTCAGTATAGGTGGTAGATCTCAATAGACGGTCCCTGACCAACTCGCCGCCAGCCGCTAGCTCGGTGACTAGCGCCAGCGTGTGGTCGTGTTCGTACGCGTCGTGCAGGCGGATGAGATGGCGGTCGTTGAGCAAGTTCATGATGTCCAGCTCGTTCTTCATGAATGGTTTCAGATCTGAATTGCCGTGCATGATCTTGGCGGCGTAGTTACGTCCTGTGGAAATTAAGGTTAATAAGATATTTTGACCTCTAGTTTTAAACATGATTGAAACTAGGTCAGTGGTGGAATGAGTATTATAATTATACAGGCTAATCCGAGTGGGAGTTTTTTCAAATGGTGTAGTCTTACAAAAACTTATTTATCAACTCCATTTAACTAGCACTAACTAGAAGTATACTAATAAAGTTTTTTATTGTATCGTTTGAAGTATAATCTTTATAATATTTTATATCAGATTGATATCTTGTAACAGTTCAATTATATAGGATGACAATAGATCTTCTATAAGAAATTCAGTTTTATTGACGTGCACCTATTATGTTCTATCTATATCTATATATACTGAGGTTGACTGGTATAGAATGGCTCTAGCATTAAGTCTGCTTTTACATGTTTTGTATGAAGTGCAATAAATAAATTCAGTTCAGCACTCCATTCTATAGATTATGTTCGAATACACCGAGGTCGTGTCAGTGCCGGAAAGTAGTATGTATCGTACTGACCAGTGAGCCTCTCCGCGGCGTGGTAGACGACGCCCTGCACTCCGCGGCCGAGCTCGTCGCCGAGGTCGTAGAAGTCGCCGAACGGCTTGTTGCACGGCTTCACGCGCGGCGGGTGTTCGCGGATCCTGCAACACACAATAACGACAATACTGAAAACTCTCATTTTAACTCCAACTAGTTTCATGTATAATGAATGGTAAAGTTCGCCAGAGGTGACATCATTATTAGAATTAGCAGATTTTTTGCTATACTTCTTGTGGTCGAGTTTGAATACAACCCAAGTTTTGAACTTCTTTATTCGGTATGTACTTTTTTCTAGCATTTTATATGCTTATGGGTAGCTGTCATTCCTCATCTGATGGCTTGCTGGATTTGCGTTCTTCTAAAAGTAACATGAAGTATTAATTACTTATCTAACCTACCTGTCCGAATACTCATGTTCGCTCTCCTCAACATGCAGCATGGCGGAGGAGCTGACAGAGCCGGCGACGTTACGAGCGGAGATGGAGTAAAGACCTTCGTCCTTGAGGATCGCGTCGTTGATCACCAGAATGGTGGTGTCTGGCTCGATGAACTGGATCTGATGATGAAATAAAAGTAATTGTATCGCCAGATGTCCGATGGAATGTTTTCTTACCACTTAATGATATGGTGCTCATATTTTAGTAAGCCTCATAACTGATCGTAAATAGTAACATTATATTATTTTCATTACAGGGTCGTAACACTGATTTGAGAAACAAATGTGCATTAAAAATGTGGTGGTGTTTTATGGTGACATTGTCTCGGAGGAGAATTAATGTACAAAAAAATAATGGGTTCAGTCAGCCTGTAATTTCCTGATACTTAAAAATGTCATTCATAGACTTTAGACTTACGACTGTGTTCGTCACGTACCAAATTATTTTGAATTTCTAGATAAAACTACTGACCTTAATCCTGGCACTGGGCGCCAGCGGTTGCCAGTCCTTGTACCACTTGATCTCAGGGTAGGGCACGCCGGTGACCCTTGCCTCGATGCGTACATTCTTGCGCTGCAGCACCACAGCTTCCTCAGGTCTTCTGATGAAGGTGGGGTATTCAGCCAGCTCGAGACGAACTCGCTGTCTCGCTTGTCCATGCTCATTGGTCGCTACGGCTTCGTACCAACCAGCATCGCGTTCCAACATCCTGGAAAAAGCATGAGTAATAAGACGAGAAAAAGTCTTCTGTCCCATTCTTGAATACTAAAGACTCAGGAGCATTGGCCTTGTTCATGAATTATAACACATTTAAATTGTTAGCATCCGAATCTGTTTTATTATCAGTTACGTGATTCTTATTGATATACATGCTGGCGATTTGATTATTGCATATTATAAAATGAATTTGTAAAACAACATGAGTTCAATGGCCGCTGATACAACATGAGCACTTACTTATTGATAAACAGAGTAGCCTGTCCATTCCTGGTATAGCTCCAATCATATCTGCCACCGATCTCGATGGGCTCATCGTTGAAGAAGTACGTCATCTTGGGCTTGGGGTAACCATATACGAACCAGAAGAGGTTGACATTGTGACCCTTTACACCATACTGGGAGTCATGTTCCTGGCGAAGGAACCTGGGGGCTTGAGCGTAGCCATCATGAGGAGGGCGCTCAATATCGAAGTCCTTGGGGAAGTAGGGGGAAGTCTCTGGTCTGAAGTCGATGCCGGGCTCAAGGTAGGGGATGAATTTGGGCGGGTCTGGCTCGAGCTTGGAGCGATGTGTGATGGCGTAGGGCGAGGGATCGCTGACGCCATATTTGTTCTCGACGCGGATGCGGAATTTGTAGTCGCGGAAGGGCTCGAGGTTGCGGATGTCGCACACGCAGGAGCGCAGACCGGTGCGGGCTGTGAACCAGTCGCCGTCCGGCAACTCACACATCTCCACCTGGACACAGATTACAGATATTATTATAAAGTTTGATATCAACTGGCTTCATTATAAATCTTGACTGCCTAATTAGCCTATCGTGTCTTTAAATAAATGACAAATTCTATACAAATCAAAACATTGTATTAGTAATTCAATTCACGTGTCATGATTTATTAAAAACAGTACCTTAAGCTTTCGGCAATTACTATAGTCAATATTTCATTCATAAATCAGATAAACAGTGCCGCTACTCCACCTGGTAAGTGACGGGGAACCTCGGTCCGTGGGGGATGGACGGTTTCCAAGAGAGAGTGAGGTGCCTGTCGGCCATACGCGAGATGATCGGCCTGTCGGCGAGCGGCATCGGGATACCGGTCTTCTTCATTTTGTCAAAGTCCGAGTATTGATCCGAGATAGGACGTTTGCCTGTGTGAGGCTCCAGGGCTGGAATAGAAGAAAAGGGTTTTAGAATGGAACAGAAGATTTTAAGTTATTGAGCCCTAGACATGTCAAATAAGGTGGATAAGATATTCTGTTCCAAAGAACAAGCGTTTAATGTTTGTGTTTTGTAATTGCTATATAGCAGTCGACCATGAGACGGAAATAAGCTGAACTGATCTTCGATTACAAGTTGTGGTTTTGCAAGGAAAGGCTCATGTTTACGTATGTAAATAATGTGTGTATATTGTGAACTGACTATCATAAGTAAGCTGTGCGGTGCAGGAGTCCTCTCCGTGCGGGTTGTAGATCCTGCAGCGGTAGGCGCCGGTGTCGCTGACGTCGACGCCGCTGATGGTGAGGCGCAGCAGGCCGGTGGACTCCTTGTCCATGCGGATGCGCTCGCAGGGGAACAGCTTCACGTCGTTGTGGAACCACTCCACGTCGGGCTCCGGCGTGCCGGTGGCGCAGGCCGTGAACTTGGCGCTCATGCCTCGGAACACCTCCAGGTCGCCGATCTTCTTCAGGAATGACGGCGGCTCCACCTTTTGCTTGCGGGCACTGTGTAATGAACATATTTATATAAAAAATCATAATCAAGACATACAGGCATAAAGAATTTTAGTAAATAAAACTGGCAACAAGTTTTCAAAATATCGATGTCAACTTTTTTTATTGCAGTTGAACGATCACCCATAAACAATAGCGAAAGCATGCAGAACTGTAAAATTACTAAGTACCGCGTGGCACTCCACTGCGCTCGTCACCAAGAGATATAATTTTGACTATTATGTCCTTCAAACCGGAACGCATCAGTGCATACACACTGCTGCTTACCGGTAGAAATCCTCATCAACATCAAGTTAAGTAAGACAATGTAAACAACTGCACTCACATCTTATCAACGACTTCCAAGTTGGCCTCGCACTCGGCCGCGCCCTCCCTGTTCTTGGCGACGCACTTGTACGCGCCCGCGTCGTCGGGCACGAGGTCCCGCACGTACAGGCACGCTGCGTCACCGTCGCGCTTGATGCTGTACTTCTCCGAGGGTCGGAGGAGCTGACCGTTTTTGTACCACGAGATCTCAGGTGCTGGGATACCGAATATGCGGGCTGGGAACTTCGCATCGAATGTTGGGAGCTGGGGGATTAATAAATTTTTCGGATCAGATTTTGGTAGGCCATACATGGTAAGTTTAATTCTTGGCACCTGTCATGTAATGTGTAAACCCGGATAAAATTTAATGTGGCAACATAGATTACGAAAAAATTGTATCCAGCCATATTATAATTGTTACAAAGAAAACATTTGGAAGTCTTATCAATAATTCAGTAATGGAGCATATGAATTTCGCCCATCACATAATCCTGCTGGTATATCCCTACATTTGGCATTTATAAATATTCATTAACATAAGTCACAATACCTGTTGCAGATCAGTGAACTTCTGCGCGAATGTAGGCGGTTGGTAGACCTTGCGTACGTTGATCTTGCCTTCAGACGAGTCCTCGCCCAGCGGGTTCACCAGCTTCACGCCGTACACGCCTGCATCGGGCATCTCTACCGGGTTTATCTCTAGACCCACCTGGAAACATATTGCTTAGGTGAAGCATTACAATTCTACGTCGAATATTAGTATCGATAAAAACACAAAGAATATCGACATTGCAAAATATCGACTTTTTGGGACGATCTTAAAACATACGTTTATAAACATCACTAGCAAGATATGTTACCCTCTTTCCATCGCAAGTGAGCAGTATCTTCTCATTAGGCTTGAGGGGCTGTCCGTCTTTAGTCCACGTGACTTCAGGCACAGGGTTGCCCACGAAGGGCGCCGTCACCGACAAGGGCTGTCCCTCCTCGGCCGTGATGTCGCGCAGGCCGTGGATGAACTGGGGACGCTCTTGTGGAGACGAGTCATCTTGACGGCCTGGGGATTTAGGGGTTTATAGAGGTTGTGTTACTGCTACATTGTGATATAAACCATAATCTGTATGTATTTAAAGCACAAAAAAATTTTTAGAGGTGCCTCAGCACATCGAGTTACGGCGGGCTGCGGAACAAAACCCAAAACGCGGCGTGGCACCTTATCCTAGAATTGTATAAATGGGGTGACCATCTAAACTGACACATATCCTTTCACTTGTATGTAGCACTTAAGATTCGTGTCGTAAATTGACACTACGAAGCCATAGAATTAATTCAGGGCTATCTCCTCGTTGTTGTCAGGTCTAAAACTGTATACTCACTGGCAACTTTAAGTTCAGCATTGCTGGCCATCTCGCCCTGGTCGTTTGTAGCGATCACTCCGTATTGTCCGGCGTCAGCGGGCGTCGCCTTGTCGATGAGCAGCGCGTGGGATCCATCGGGTTGGGACACTACACGCACACGGGTGCCGTCCGGGACTATCTCTTTGCCGTTGTGAGTCCTGGGAAAGCAGATATTTTATAATTTAATCGTCCAATCAATATTAGGACGTTGAATAAAATAGATTGAGTCGACATATCAAAGTTATTATAATAAAATCTTTATCTAAATCGGTTAAAATGTAAGAATATTATTTGGTGCGTGCCGAGTAGCTTTTATAAGATTGTCTTACCATTTGATGGTAGGCGGAGGGTGTCCGAGAACTTTGACTTCCATCTTGACGGGGAATCCTTCGATGACTTTTGTGGGCTGCAGTTCAGCGATAAAGGCGGGCTTGCGTTCCTTTTGCGTCACTTCCACATTGGCCTTAGAGGCAACCTATGAAAATTAAATATAAATTTATTTATCTATACAATTCGAGAGCAGAGTGACAGTCGAGGTGGGGAGAGTTTCTGATTTTATTTGTGACTTTAGGATAAAATTAATTTTAGAAAATTTACAACAATAAAAACAAAACCTAAACACGTGTTTAAAAATATTCTATTTTCCGCTCTATAATCTTGAATTCTAACATTTTTTTTAACGCAGACGGAACTGCGAGTAATAAATAATTTTTCAGAAAAGAAATCTATAAAATACTCACCTCGCCGAGTTTGTTGGTGACTGTAAGCGAGTAGACGCCGGCGTCTTCGGGCTTGCAGCTGTCGATACTGAGGCCGATTATACCGCCCGGCTGGTTGATGAAGTTGATGGCTTGCGACGGACGGACCGGCAGACCTGTACACAACATTAAAACGACTTTATTACAAATGATATAGGTGTTATTTTGAAAACTAAGTTGAAAATATAGTTTTGCGTCTAAAGTGAGTATACGTCGATGAGGGTTGTAACAGCTTATCAAACTTTGCATAGATTTTTGTAGGTTTATATAAATACTTACAGCATACACGAATAATTTGCAATGATTTATTGTTTTTTTAATTATGTACCTTAAATTTTGATAATCATAATCTGGTCTTATTAGGTTATTTAACTCACCATCCTTGAACCATTTGACTTCAGGCGCAGGGAATGCCATAACCCTAGCTTCGAGTTTCAAAGGCTTTCCGACGACAGCTTTCACGTCTTCCAACTCTTGGCTGAACGATGGTTTCCTCGGAGTAGCTATAAATAGCAATGGTTACTCAACAATTTTTTTTATTTTCCACCGAAGAAAGAATAGTAATGCGGTATCTTTTTAAATTCAGGTCATATATACAGGATGTTGTATTTTATGCATTCGAAAAAATCAAACAGTACAATTACTTATAACTCGATGACAATTACTGTGTCCCATAACGGTTGAGAGTAAACTTAATATGAAATGGTTATATACTAACGGTTAACAGCAACGGCGCAGAGTGCGGAGTGGTCTCCGTGCGGGTTGGAGATGACGAGCTTGTAGGCGCCGCAGTCGGCCGGCGTCACGTGCTCGATGCTCAGCTTCACCGTGCCGTCCGGCAGCGATACTTGCTGCACGCGCGCGTCCTCGGGCGACAGCGGCGCGCCGTCCTTGTACCTGGGGGCATATTCCGCTTATACAGGGTGTATAATATAATTTTATATGAGCATGAAAAAGTGACGTGCTGCGCCTAATGGTAAGTAAAATGTAGTCCAGATAGAGTGTCTACCAGTTGACATAATATTGCTGGCCTGTTTAAAACTGGATAACCGGCAGAGCCCGGATAGGGACATGCTAAAGTATACCACTATGGCGGGAAGCTTGTATACGGTGGTCGCTATTCAGGCGGACACAAGTATCTTACAACCAGCAATTGATTCGTCATTATTGAATATTGTAGTCACCATTTGGCAGTGGGTATGGGGCTGCCGTCGACCTTGGCCTTGAGTTCGAGCGGCTCGCCCTCGTCCACGTCCTTCTGCCGCTCGAGCTTGTGCGTGAAGCCCGGCGCCGCCTGCGCCAGCGACACCGGCGCCTCGCACTCCGCCTCGCCGGCCAAGTTCACTGCGCGGACCTTGTACTGTGTGGTTAACAAAATATACATCATTTTATTACTTCAGTAAACGGCCAAGGGATCTCCTAGCATTGTTAAATATCATAGGCGACGGGGGCGGATTGGTACAAAAGAATCAAGCCGGTTCTAAAATTTTAATTGTGACAATTTAGTCTCACAGTTTGATGTTCTTTCCTGTATCACTAATATGTTTACTATACTCTACCCTATACTACGATACTGCATACGTTCATTGACCATAATCCCCAGATACCATGGAGTAACTTTCTATCTGTTTATTTGTATTAAGTTATAAAAAAACCTCATGATTGGTCACGTTGTGACATAAATAAATAAAAGAGAAAGGATGGATACTCTAAGATACATATGACATCACTAACCTTGCCAGCATCACTAGCGTTGAAATGTTTGATCTCCAGCTCGCTGTCTACCTGCCCGCCGACCTGCGTGGTGATGGTGCGTCGTTCGTCGGAGGAGATCTCCTTGCCGTTGAGGTACCAGTGGACCTCGGGCTTGGGCTCGCCGTCGCAGCGCACCTTCAGGGTACAGTTGTCGTAGTCTTTCACGGTTTGCTTTTGTAGCGGTTTTGTGAACACTGGGTCACCGGCTGTAAGGGAAAATTTCTTTTAGCTTTTCGATGTAATACTAAGTGTGAATTTATGTGATCCGACTCATTGGTGCATAAGTCTGCTATAAAAGTAGATCACAAACAATTTATAACTTTTAAAACTTTTACATGTCTACATACGAAAAGTAAGATTCGTTATAATGGAAAGACAATATTATGTGTGAATAAATCAATTATTTTTCTACACTTAAATCTTCAAAATCCCCAAAGTCTCGTTCATTACTTTTTCCAACTTTACAAATACACTCTCACTTACTGTGCACGGTAAGCTTGGCCTGCTGTGAGGTCTCTCCGACCTCGTTCTTGGCCGTCAGCGTGTAGACTCCTGCGTCATCGACACCAACTTTCTTCACTATCAGCTGATACTTCTCCGCGGCCTTATCTTCGATGATCTCGTAGTGAGCCGTTGGCTTGATCACATAGCCGTCTTTACTCCTGTAAACAATAATACACTGTCAGGCTGGGAATCTTGGTTTGAAGATGATTACTTCACTCGCTCTATGCGACTTTAGTCAGTATTTGATATTAGAAAATAAATTCTGGAATTCCGCTTGGGACTAACTCAGATCAAAACCAGAGTAAAATTTTAATCAGGTCTCAAATAATAATTTTCAAATGATAATTTTGAAATAGCAATCGATCTATTAAACAATGTTGTTCGAAGTAAATCTACTGCACCTAATGGCGACTGGAGTGCCCAGATAGACAAGATAGATACTATTATTGCTCACCATTGAATCTCAGCGATAGGGTTGGCACGAACATTAGCGATGAAGGTGGTCTCTTCATAAGGCACAGCAGTGACGTCCTTCAAGCCCTCGATCTCGGGCCGCAGCAGGATGTCGAGTCGCGCGGAGCTCTCGCCCACGCCGTACTTGTTCTTAGCCTGGATCGTGTACTCACCGGTGTCGGCGTGGCGACCTGCAAAGAGTATTAAGAAATCAGCTATGAGTTACTTATCAGTAATCAGAATGTATCAATTATTGGTGTTTAGGGAACTCAAGAATTCAAAATTTTATTTAGGAATAGTTTCTTTCTTTTGCGTGTGCCTATTCACATCATTGACTACATTTCTAACAAGATTTCTTTTAAATATTTTTTTTAATTGAATTTCCTTTGTTTTTAGACTTAATTGTTCTTATATGCAAAAGTTAGCTCTAGTCCTGTATTTAAAGGTATTTTTTGTGTCAAATGCTACTGATTTGGATTCTATGCTGCTCGTTCTGACCAGTAGGTATCTGCAGCGTGAAGGTGCACTCTTTCAGTCCGTGTTCGATGTCCTTGGTCTCGGCGGAGGTGAGTATGGTGGCGTCAGGCGTGAGCTCGTTGCCGTTGAGGAGCCAGGCCACGTGCGGCTGCGGGTCGGCCGTGCACACCGCGCGCAGCTGCACGGGCTCGCGCTGCAGCACGCGCTGCGCCTCCAGCGGCTGCGTGAACTTCGGCTTGCGCAGCTCGCTCTCCGCTGTACAGGACGGATACATTGGTACGCTATTTATTTTTATTTCTTTTACTAAAAGAGTTAATAAGGAACACAGTCATTAAATAATAATACTGAAGCACTAAATTATATTAAGTCCAGATCGCCTTCCTTATACCTAGGTCGTAATTGAAATAAAGTCGAGAATTTGCCAACATTTATTTCAATAAAAATCTGTTGAAATATAAAATAAAACGAAATCCCCACTCATGTTTATATAGGGAATATTAGGACAGGAACATTAAGCTTTATCTCTTATCTTATCTCTATATCTTAGTCACCATACAGCATTATAAAAACATAGAAAATAGTGACAAATAATACAATTTAACTATTAAAAATAGAATGATCAGTCAAATTTAGAAATCTAAAAAGTACGCGTTTAAAAAACTAAAGCATCTTTATACTCACGTGAAACAGAGAGCTCAGCCTTCAACACATTCTTGCCAAGATCATTACCGATCTCGACTTGCCATTGACCGGCATCCTTCAGATCCACCTTATCAATCTCCAGTTTGTAAACATCTCCGTCATTGGTGACGTGGATCCTCGCGTTGGACTTCACCTCCTTGCCGTCGTGAAGCCAGCGGACCGTCGGCTTTGGCGTGCCAGAAGCCTGGACGGTGTAGACCAGAGGAAGCGACTCGTACACATGGCCGTCCTTCAGCGAACTTTCTTTGAGGGTGGGGGGTGCTGCAAATAGAATGATGAGTTAAAATCTGTTAATGAGTAGTGGCGATAAGAAGATTCAAAGATGAAAAATAAGAAATAATTATAATTAGATTTTCTATAGCGCAATGTTTTTTTTTATATGTTTCACTGTAGAAGAGCATTGAAAATGGGAATCCTTTAAGAGAATGAATAAGGATATGGCTTAAAATCTACAATGTGAAAATATTTTTTAATAAAGTAGATATTCGTCTTTAATACTACATAGATTTTACAAAGATATAATCAATTATAGCACATAATGCTATATACATAAAGAACATCACAAGAATTTCCAACGAAACCTTCAACCAAAGCTAGAATAGAAGCACCTACGAAAGAAAAGAATATGTACATATATAAATACCCAATAGTGTCGCAGTATATACAGCGTTTGTTACTGGAATCAATGTTGTCGCGTGTTATGTACTTACGAGTTTTTGTGCCGTAAACTGCAGATCTCTGTGATGTGTGTGTAAAAAGTGTATAATACATACCTTTGTTGTGTGTGTTTCAATTGTGCTTTAAAGCGTGTCCGTGCAAGCATTGCTTTGAATATCATAAAGAATTACCTTGATGATGATACTGATGCCAGCAAAGACTTAATACTTTTCCGCAACGACCTCCAAATATTAGTATGCCAGAAGGGAATGTTATTACGCATGCGTTCTAAAACAAACATACGATAGCCATTAGTCGAGTACATGGTATAAATATTAACGGGTGATTCTAATGATCTGTCATTTTAGTGTCTCATATGGCGCTTAGTTAGAAGTAAAGATTAATGTTCTTTTAAGAAGGATCTAAAACGACAGATCGTTATGGTGGTATTAGCTATTTCAATTTCGGACTTTAAGCGAACAAATATGTTATTTTCCCGCGACACTGCGTAGCGTTACATCGTCAAATGCCAGCCTTTTCATCGCGTCACGACCCCCGTCTCAAATATTTTATGTTTTTTTGGACAATTACCTTTTTCATCTTCCTGATTCAGTATATCGTCTAATATGCTCCTTTGCCTCTGGCTTCGTCTCAGTAACGCTTCCACTTCGTCGTCCTCCTCTTCTTCTACACTAAATAGTTTTGTTTCGCCCTTTCTCTTTCTTTCTACACTAGTTTCATGAATATCTTTCGTTATACTATCTAATTTTTTCTCAGGTGCAAGAACAAACTCTTCTATAATCCTATTCTTGACACCGTCTACGTTGCTTTTAGTATTTTTGTATTCATTTTCATCAAATTCTTTTGAAATGTGAATGAGTTTCTCTGTGATATCGTTTTCGAATATTTTTTCAGATTTTTCCTTAAGTATTACAGA